>NC_029773.3:87736055-87737739 GCF_000817695.3 Arachis duranensis | reverse complement strand
TTTTCGTGAACGTTTTGGTTCAGAGAGAGAGAGACAGAGAGAACTTGGAAACGCAGTGTTGTAAACGGAAAGGTGGATTTGTTTGGCGGATTTATTTATCTGATGATATTTTTATTTTATTTTATTTTAAATTTTTATTTTAAATTTTGGATCAGATCAGACTCATCAGACCAGAGGACTATCTTGTTTATGTTTCTTTTTTGAATTAACGTTGATTTTTTGTGCCGGTAATCTTTATCTTTGTGATTTTTAAGATAATAGTACCACTGTATATCTTTTAAAAGGGATCTTGTATTCTGTCACAAAAAAAAGTGATCTTGTATTCAGTTTTTTATTATAATAATTGTATTTTTAATTATTAACAGATTATCATTTAAATATACATTTAAAAATTAAATTCAGTAAAATTAAAGATTTTAATTTTAAAATTTAAAAAATAAATTTTAAGGGTTTTAATTATTAACCCACACATCTGAAATCTTTAAAAGAGATCATATTTTGAACTAATATATTTGATATACTTTTATTGAATAAAATCTAAAAACTTAGCTTAATTATTTATTTTAATAATTTTAAAAATGTTAATAAAAAAATAAGAAATATTAGATGCATTTTTATCGAATAAGATATAAAAATTAGTTTTATTTGTAACGTTTAAATTTAAATATTAGATTTATAATTTTAGATGTATTTCAAATATATTTTGTATATAAGTCAATAATTTTAGATGTGTAATAATTAAAAAATAACCAATTTTTATAAACATATATTTTAATAATTTTAAAAGCGTTAATGTTCAAACAAGTAACGATGAAAATCCAACAAATATAAAAAATTAAGAAATATTAGATGAGTTTTTATCAAATAAGATATAAAAAAATTAATTTTATATTTAACGTTTAAATTTAAATTTATGATTTATGATTTTGGATGTGTTTCAGAAATATTTTATGTATCACTTAATAATTTTAGATGTATTACAATTAAAAATAAAACGAATTTTCAGGAACATACATTTTAATAATTTTAAAAGTGTTAATATTCAAATAAGTAACGAAAAATCTAACTATTAAAAAAAATAGTAGATGATCTTTTATCGAATAAGATATAAAAAATTAATTTAATTTTTAATGTTTAAATTTAAATTTTAGATTAATGATTTTGGATGTATTACAAAAATATTTTCTGTATAACTTAATAATTTTAGATGTATTATAATTGAAAAAAAATTTACAAATATATATTTTAATAATTTTAAAAGCATTAATGTTCAAATAAGTGATGGAAAAATCTAACTAATAAATAAATAATAAAAAAATTTGTTGAAAACTATAAACCTTTATTAAATTTTTATTTGTTATCTTTTTTTTCTTCCGAATACCTGTAATTGTTCCTTTATTTATTTTTAATTCGGTTTAATTATTTTATATTGGTGGTCTTCTCTAATCATTCTAGAGATAAAGATTAAAAAAACAAAAGAAAGAAAGAAAAAAAAGTAAAAAAGAAGAAAAGAATATAATGCATAGACTGATAATATATTTATTGTTTAATTCAAATGTTGATATAATCTTATTAAAATTTCATTCGACATAATGAGTTTTGAGTTAGCATGCATAGTCACTTAAGTTAAATAGGAACAAAATAGTACGACTTATCTAATAATAATAATAATAATAATAATAAT
>NC_029773.3:87728885-87735762 GCF_000817695.3 Arachis duranensis | reverse complement strand
TTTAAAAATATGATTAAAATTAAAGTAACTCTTTTTTGTTAAATAATATTTTTAAAAAATATTAATTTATAAAATAATATCAAAATATAAAAATAAAAATAATTTTAATTTTAACAATAATTATACAGTTATATAACTACTATAACATAGTAGAATTCACCATATCTCATTTTATTTTTATCTTATTAATTGTAAAATATGTATGAATGATCACTAGTCAATTAATTAAGTAATAAATAAGGACTGAATTGGCTTATATCTGATATTTTTTTAAAATAAATAAAATAAATATTTTAATTATGAATATATATATATTTTAGAGTATTTACTTTTTTTATCTTTTATTTTGTGTTTTTCAATTCTAGTTTACCTTGTAAACGAAATATGACTTGTTTACACTGTAAATGAGATAAGGCACTTATCATAATATGTATTTATAGATGTGATACATTAATACATATTTGTGTCTTATCTCGTTTATAGTGTAAACGAGATAAGACACGAGGGCACCTAAGAGCATCCATGTATTACTCTACCCAGCGTTACTAGAACTGTAAGCAGTATTAATGACATATCGCTTTACCTTAGCTGATTTGAACCTAGACATGAAGTTCGCAGCCATGTGTCTGACGCAATACGTATGAACGTACTAAGAGGCTTCCATAGGCTGTTATCAGCTATAAGTACAGCCTTGATTGCTTAGGATAGATATAATTAGAAGTCGTTCATGTGGTGTCACAAGGCGTCTTAAATTTGTTAGGAAGAAGGATCATGACTCTGTACTCTCAGACTCAACAATAACAAATGCCACAGGAAGGATGTTACTGTTATCTTTTTGGGCAACTGCAATTAGCAACATTCCCACCGTACTTGTCATACAAGTGTGTGCAATCTACTGAGACAAACGACTTACAATGTTTGAAAACGTCAATGCAAAGAGGGTATTACCAGAACAACTTGTCAAACTGACTGTAGTCTCGCACCATCAAGTGGCCAACTTAGTACGACATTGCACTGATGTCACATACCGTGCCAGGACAACAACTCTGCAATGCTTGGAGCAACCGTGACACCTTGTTGTACAATTCCTCCCAATCACTATATATCTACGCAAATTGCCTTTTATTTTACCATTCAAACTTTCATGTACGACGGTTTGAAGTGATAGCTCTGTCTCATTGTACTCTGTAGAATAGAGATGGAGACTGATGGACTGAACTATATAAGGGACAAGATGATTCTACATATGAGATTGCTATCCAACTGTCGATGATTTTGTGACATGGTGGGGCTAGACACGTGTATACTCTGCCAAATTTATGCATCTCCCTAATAATTTTTAAATATAATCAAATTAAAATTAACCAAAATAACAATGACGAAGAAGAAAATGAACTAAAATACTATAACACTCACCATTATCTCAGATTCTGTCGGAGAGCGACACGAAGACTTCAAGGACAACCATAAAAAAATTACCGGCAACGTATGTGGTACTTTAACCTATCCAACTTGACTACTTGATACTCGGTATTTCTCCGAATGCTGTAATTCTTCACGCCTTATAGCACTATCTCTCTACTCCTAAATCTGTGACCAACCCTAAATTTCACACCATCGTGGGTGTTGTAATCGTCGGCCCCATACTCAAATACGGAGTTTCCTCAAACATCGCATCCAAATTCGATGTATGGTAGTAGCTGGGTACATATGATAACTCTGGAATTGGACGCTGAGCAGGCAAAAGGCATCGAACTGATCCACCAACGAGAGTCTCTAGTATGAACTCACCGTCATCATCATCGTTAGAGGAACCACTTTCATGGCTATCGGCAACGTATTCTTCATCGGATTCCTCATCCTTAATGTCCATGTCCGTGTCATGCACTAAACTAGCATAGTGCAACATTCATGGTGCGAGAGGAGGGTCATCTGACACAAAGTTTGAGCTGCTAGAACCACCGCCACCAACATCATGAACTTTCGCAGAAAGCTCAATCACTTGTTCAACCATAATTTTTCCGTGAACGTCATACATTAGTCGCAAATGCTCATCGCCATCTAGTCACAACAGGTGAAACCAAAATACACCATTTTCCATTGGTGCTAGCATCCTATATCCAACTCTACCAACCTCGTCGCTGCTGAGCGTAAATGACTTCCCCATGGGTCGAGCTCTTATTCCCTGCCTAAAAAATCTCAATCTAAGTCATGGCTTTCACGCAAGAAAATAGAAAGATGAAGGTCAGCCTGTAAGGCCCTAAGCTCCATTGCAAGACAAGGTCATTTTTCGTTTACCTGCTTCTCAGAACGAAATCCTAAATAAGCTGATTGGCAATCCTTAATTACAGCCTTTCCTACTAGATCCGCTGAGTAAGGAGGGGATTTGGGCATTGGAATAGAATCCCCCATCACCAACGTGTATCAATATCACACTCTTTAACTCGGACAACGAATTTGCTCTTAAAATTCGAAATAGCGCAGGACTCTCACACTCAAATATAATACCGCTATCACTGTTTTTCATCTGACAATTGGGATATACCATCACAACAAAGAAACCACTGCCATTGGACATTTTTGCTAAATTATTGGAAGAAAAGCAGAAGAGAAGGAAGAATTGAGAGTTTTGTGAAGAATATCAATAGTTTGCTGATTCTTTTATAGATTGTTAACTTTTGTCCTAACGTATCTTATTTACTGTGTAAATATTTTAAAATATCTGTAAACAAAATAAGTATGACTATATTTTGTTTAATTTACTATTTCCCACGTAACACGTTTATAAACGTGATGCGTTGACACGTGTTTCTACCTTATTTCGTTTACAATGATAAACGAGATATGACCATACTTAAATAAGACAAGGCATAAAATTAAAAAATAAAATACTCTAAAAAGATATATATTCATAATTAAAATATTTATTTTATTTATTTAAAAAAATCTGTTATATCTATTAGGATTATTAAATTTAAAAATCAAATTTTTTTTTCTACTCATTACGATTTTTTTTTTTAGTCTTGAGATTTATGTTGTACGTTGATATTAATCTCATTTACTAAATAAACTTTTGTCATGTTTATCTTACTTTTTGGTTGACAACTTAACTAAGAAAACACTTGAAGTGTAAACACTTCCATTCTATTCCACATTTTTAAGTCTAAAATTTTAATCTGTGAATACATTTTAAATTGCATTATTTAGATACTGCTTTTAAGAGAGAAAAAATTAAATAAAAAAAATTGTTTCATTATTAATGTGTAATGTATAGTTATTAGAAAGTTTTTTTTAATATGGAGTTATTTTTTAAATTGTTATTAAATAAATCATACAATCAGATTTGTTGAAGAGCAGAAAAGAAAAGAAAATTTGAGAGATCAATTTAGGTGAGATATTTAAGGAGCAATGTTAGAGGCCACCAACTTTTGTGATTGATAGTCAGCAAATAGCCATCAATGATGATTTAATGGTGTGAGATTTCATTCAATGACTCACATTTCTCTGCTGATTACATGCTGGCCAAAATTCAACAAAACTACTAGCCTCCTAGACTTTTTCATATTTAAATTTAAAGATTATATTTGTGCATTATAAAAATCTTAAAAATGTAGGTACACACAAATTTGTGTTTTGAATAATAAATTTGTTGATCTAATTTGTATCTTACACGTCTTAATTAAACATATTATACTCCAATAATATTGCAAAATATTGTTATCTTTCTAATATTAAAATGAGTAAAATATTATTTTTATCTTTAACGTTTGTGATAAGTTCTAAAGTTGTCCCTAACGTTTAAATCATTCTATTTAAGTTCCTAACGTGTCAAAATTGACTCAATGTTGTTCCGCAGTCAATTTTGTTAACAGATCCCCAACGGCAGGACGGCAAAATTGAGACAATTTTAAAACGTTAGAGACTTAAATAGGACGAAAACGTCAGGGACAAAAACAATATATAAAAATAAATTTTTAATATTATCTTTCAATAATATCAATTTTTTACGATACACAGTTATTCAATAATTTTTTAATCACATCTAAATAAATTATACTTAATCACATTACTTTTATTCTAAATAAATTTATTTTTTTATAATTTTATTCTTAAAGATTTTTACTCATCATAAAATATTTGTAGAATGACTAGAATCATATTACTTTATTGTATATGTATCATATTTTTTCACAAATTTATGTACTAGTCATTCTACAAACATTTTATGATGAGTAAAATTTTTTAAGAATAAGATTATAAAAAATAAATTTATTTAGAATAAAAGTAACGTGATTAAGTGTAATTTACTTATATGTAATTAAAAAATAATTGAAAAGCTATGTACCATAAAAAATTGATATTATTGAAGGATAAAATTAAAATTTATTTTTATGCATCGTTTTTGTCCTCAACGTTTTTGTCCTATTTAAGTCCCTAACGTTTTAAAATTGTCTCAATTTTGTCTTGCCGCCAATTCTGTTAATAGATCCCTAACGGCAGGACAACATTGAGTTAATTTTGAAACATTAAGAACTTAAATAGGACGATTTAAACGTTAGGGATAACTTTGAAATTTATCCCAAATGTTAAGGACAAAAACGATACTTTACTCTATCAAAATTAAAAAGTACAAAATTAAGATTAAAATTGATAAGAATATATATATATATATATAAAATGTTAAGAATATTTAAAGAACAAAGCCATACTTTATCCTTTATAAATTCATGTAAACACATAATACAAAAATTATGTGTGAATTAACATTATAAAAAAAAATAGAATAAAATATATTTTTTGTCTTTAAAATTTAGCAAAAATTTTAAAAATATTCCTAAATTTTATTTTGTTTTAATTTTGTCCCAAAATTTTTCGATTTGCATCGAATATACTCTGATAGCTAAATTTTTAAAAAATTTAAAACCAATTCAACAAAAATACATAAAAATTATGTTTAATTTGTTTGTATTAAATGTTGCCTTTATAAAATTATTGTTAAATTGGTCCTAAATTTTTAAAAAAATTAGTAGTCAAAAATATAATTGATATAAATAAAAAATTTTTGAAATAAAATTAAAATAAAAAAATAAAAATATTTTTTTAACTTTTACCAAACTTTAAAAACAAAAAATATACTTTACCCTTAAAAAAATAAAAGCAACATTATATTTTTCATAAGTTTATTCTGTAAGTCAAATTATAAGCTCATAACAGGGTGTTATCTTTATTTCCATCTCTCCTAGTACACAAGCTTCAACTACGACTTGTCAACTATATGACAATTTATAGACGATGATCGATCACAAATAAAGCCTTTCTCTTTCCATGTCCATACCTATTAGGGGCCATCTAGTGTACAGATGTGTCTGTACAGATTTTTGTTCTTTTGTGACTGAAAAAGCGTGTCATTAAAAGTGTTGTTTAAAGAGAAAGTGTTACCCTTAATCGTTAACTTGGCTCTGATACCAAATTTTTAACTTTTAACTTTGAATAAAAATAATTTGTAAATTCTAAAGTATTGACCATTTCAAAATTTTTAACTTTTTAATCTTGTTTTAGTTTATAATATTCTTTTTTGCATGGATTACTGTATATAAAATCTTTTATCTGTTTGTCTTTTTCTTTAATATAATTTCTCAAATGCTCAATAACTTCTTTTATTTCTACACTTTCTCTTGTTTCTAAATATCTGTTTAATTTTTCAATTTCATTCTCCATTTTTTCTTTCAGCAGCTTTAATTCTTTTAAGTCATAATATGATTTTCCAGGCATTTATAAATTTTTTAAGTTTAATTCCAACTTATTTATATTTATTCTTATTTCTATCATTTTTATTATAAGATCATCAATTTCAATCTGAAGATTATTTAATTCCCTCTTATACTCCTTTATTTTACTTTTTAATTTTTTCGTCCTATTTCTTTTTATTTTATTTTCTGGTTTTTCAATCTTTGTATGCTTCATTATTTAAAATTTCCGCAAACTCTATCATCGATTCATCACTATTTTCTAGAGATTCTATTAATTTTTCTAACTCTTCAACTTCTCTTTTCAACTTGTCATAGATTATTCTTAGGGCTTCAAATGCTCTTTGATTTATTTCAGAAAACTGTAAATAATTCAAACGATTTTCTCTTTCAAAGAGCTCTTGTTTCTTGTCTTGATAAGTTACATATATTTCTTCTTTATTTATTGTCATAGTTTAGTGTTTAGGGTCTCATTTAATTTTTCGACCTTTTTTGTTAGTTCTTTTATTTCAGAACTTTCTTCTTTAATTTTTAACTTAGATAAACTTAAAGGGCTATTAATTTTAGATTCTCTTATTTGAAAATTCGATGAAACTAATTTTCCTGATGGTTCTTTTAGTAATAGAACTGGATTTTCAATAGCTTTATATTTTGGTATTTCTGTTTTTACAATTTTTTGAAATAATTCATCAACATAAATTCTTTCTTTGTTTTTAAATATTATACTATGATGGCTGTTTGTTAAAGCATAATTTATTGCATATGTAATTGAAAAAGGTTCATCGTCTTGTTCCATTAGATTCTTTCTATGAAATTTATAAGCCAAACTTATAGATCTTCCAAGGTTTTCAGTTGATAAAGGTATAGCATATCCAAGATGGGCATTGAATTTAACATTTATGTTTGCCAAATTTCCATGAACAATTCCAATTATTTAATCTATTGGGTCATCAGTAATTCTTTTGTCACAGATTGCTAAGCTTATTGGTGAATTAATTCCTTTCATATATGTAGATTTGATTAAGACTTGTATAGTACTAATATGAATCCATCCAATTTTAGATCTTTTTTGTTGATCCTTAATTTTCTCAATCTGTTTACTCAATTCTTCATCATTTATCAAAGCTATT
>NC_029773.3:87727835-87728832 GCF_000817695.3 Arachis duranensis | reverse complement strand
ATATTTTACATAAGATGTTTTTATCTCCAGAGGGGAGATTGTAGATACTAACTCCAGAGGGGAGTTTAGAATTGGTTTTTCCTAAGGGAATTCTTCTTCAAACTATAGAATCGCCTCGGCAACTTCCTCCTTGCTCTCCTAGCATATGAGTACTCTTAGCCTCCTGCTTTCTATTGTTTGATGATTTCTACAATTGCCTAAGCAACCTATTTATAATGGTTGGGTCTGATGGACAATTCTCATCCTTACCCTTCTTATGACGTCATTGCTTACGTCATTGTTTATTATCTTGCACCAGCTACATTGTTGGTGCTCTATGACCTAAGCGCTTACGTCACTATGCTATAATGTTGAGAGATGCTTCAGATGTGTTGTCCTCCTCTTTCATTATGTGACCTTTAGATGTGTTGTCTTCTTCCTTTATCATGTGGGTTGATTCCGTTTCATTATTGCTTTCTTCAGATAACTCTGAGACACATAGCTGGCACTTGTGGTCTTCTCTGTCTTTTATCAAATAGCAGAGATTCCTCTTTATCCCTTCAGGGAGCTTTTTTAAGAGTCCAGATAAATTGTAGAATGCTGATTCAAATTCCACTAAGAGTCTCATCTCTCTTTCTTCAATTTCATTCCTTTTACTGGACACAAGCAAAGTATTTCTGCTTTTATAATTGATTCTTGTGTGAGATTCCCTTGTTATCTTTTGAGTTCTTTCGAAGACCCTTGCTAGTGTGCTGGCTAGTCTTCCTTCATGACTGTAAATTGGTAAGTCTTGAATCTGATTAATTGGTTGAAAATTTCCTGAAAAGACGGACATGAATATTACTTAGTGTGCTGGAACCAAGCATTCTTCTTCTTCATTAAAAATAGGTTGACTATTCGTAAATTTTAGGGATATATCCCTTGGATTTACGTTGTCAATCATCTTTTTAAATCTCCTTACTGCATCAATGAATCCTGCAGGAAACTCACTAATAATTTTCAAATCATTAAAAATTAA
>NC_029773.3:87726748-87727741 GCF_000817695.3 Arachis duranensis | reverse complement strand
GAAATATAACCAGCTTTGTTAGCTGTTCTTTGGCAATAGGATAATATCCCAAGATTGCCCTTTTTTCTTCAGTCCAATTTAGGACTATGTTAAGGGTTTCTCTGAGATTTGATCTACAGACCCTTTTCTTTTCCTTGATTTCAGCCTTTGTAGGAATGTTTCTTATTATTCCTGTTCTCTGGGTTTGAATTGGAGCTTTATCTGCTCTTTTTAGGGTTTGCTCTGGATGAAGAGCTTCATATTCCCATAAATATTCCTTTGCTTCTTCCAGTGTTAAAAATCCTCCTTTATGAATTATCCTTGATTGATGTGTAAATGGTGCTGCTTTTTCCCAGGCATCATATACGCATTTCATAGGGCCATTATAAATTACATAATATTTTTTATCTTGGGTGGATTGTTTGATAATTTCAGCAATTGTTTTATTTTCTAAAATTTTTTCTTCACCTAATTTGTCCACCACGCTTAGCTGGCTGAACTCTGATGGTTTTGGTTGTTGTGTTGATTTCATTGCTTCGATGGCCTTCTTGAGGGATTGGATCTTGTCCTTATTTGCTGACAATGCTTGCATTTTTCGAGTTCTTGTTCGTATTTCTGAATTTCTTGATCTAATGCGTTGTAGACGAAGTCCATTCTCTTGTTAACGTATCTGCAATAACATTTTTGTCACCCTTAATATATTCAATTTTTATTGGATATTGTAACAAAAATAATTGCCATCTTACCAATTATCCATGATTATAATCAACTTTTAAATTATATCATATGAAACCTGTTAGGTAACTTGAATCTGTCCTTAATGTAAAATCTCTGGGTAGTAAATCAACTTTTCATTTCTTAAAAGATTTAATTGCTGCTAGAGTTTCCTTTTCATGAGTGGTATATCTCTGTTCTGTTGGAGTAAAAGTCCCTGAAATGTACCTGCAAAGTAATTCCTTTGGGGAATATTTAGAATCTAGTGATTCTTTTTCTTGTTCCAAACTTTTTATAGCT
>NC_029773.3:87723821-87726566 GCF_000817695.3 Arachis duranensis | reverse complement strand
TATTCTTGCTTTCTTTTTGCTAAGAACTAGTCCTTTTTCTTTATATTTTTCTAAAACTATTAATAATTTTTGAAGATGATATTCTTTATCCTGTTTTGTAAAAATAGTATATCATCAATGTACACTAAAACAAATTCATTTAACTCTTTTAGATTTTCTTCCATAAATCTTTGATAAATACCTGGGGCTTGTTTTAATCCGAATGGTAATACATTCCATTCGTAGAGTAACACACTTGTTGATTCTTTTGTTGGGCAAGTAAAAGCAGTTAATTTCTTTGTTTCTTTGTCTAAACGAAGTTGCCAATGTCCTGATTTTGCATCAAGAGATGAAAACCAAGTTGCTCCTTTGATTTTTTCTAAAATAGAATCTTTTCTTGGAAGTTTATGAGCATCACCAATAGTTGCTTCATTCATCTTCTTATAGTTAATAACCATTCTTCGTTTTCCCCTTTTAATTTCATTATTGTTTTCGACATAAAAGGCTGGAGCCGCATGAGGACTTTTACTTAATCTTATAATTCCTTTTTCCGAAAGATCTCTACATTCTAATGAGAACTCTTCTCTATCTCTTGCGGAATAGGAAATTTTATTTGGAACATTTATCACTTTTGTAGGGTCTTTTAATTTAATGCTTACTAATTCGTTATTTGTATTTTTAATATCTAAAGGATTTTCAGCACAAATTTCATCCAAAAGTTCTTCTATCTTTATTTCAAGATTATTTTTTGGAATATTTATCTGAAAGTATAAATTTAAATAGCATGTCTCTAATATAGAAAATATTTTAAATTTTAGAATCTTATCTATAGTAGTGGTTGGTATTTTTATACGTTTCGATTTTTAATTTATTGAAGAATCGTGTGGAGCTTTTAAAACTATATATGTTAATTCTTGAATGAATGGATGATATAGCTTTAAAAAGTTATTTCCTATAATAAAATTCATTCCAAATGATATAGTTTTAAAAAGTTATTTCCTATGATAAAATCCATTCCAGAATCTAACATATATATAGATGGAACAATGAACCTATAATTTTGAATAAAAATTTCAGCCATCTCTGCTTTTTGGTCAATTTTATGTATTGATTTGTCAGCTATTCTAACTCTTAATGGTTTCTTTAATTTTTTCCAATCAAGTTTTATATTTGAACTAGCAAAGCATTGTGTTGCTCCAGAATCTATGAAAGCATTTATAAACTTTTCTATTATTTTTATAGTAATAAATGTGGCATTATTACTCAATCTCTAAGTCTGTTTCTGAGACATATTCAAAAATATAGTCTAAGTTATCATCAGATTCCTCTAATGGTTCCATGAAACAAGACTTAGCAATTTCTATTTGTTTAGTAAGATTCTTTTTATCCTTTTTTTTTTACATTCATTTGCATAGTGTCCTTCTTCTTGGCAATACCAACACTTACAATTTTCTTTTTTATTTGGGCAATAGTTATTTTTTTGTCTTTTATTTTTATTGTTATTTTTCTTCCTAAAATACCTCTTTTTCTACAGTTTAGATAATATTTTCTTTTTCTAAATTGATATTTTCTTTTTCTTTGAAGGTTTTTATTAAGACCATATTTTTGAGGTATCTCTTCATTATCCTGACAGCAAATTCTAATTATATTTGCAAATCTTTTTTGAGTCGCTTCTTGCATACAACGTTCTTTTATTTCCTCTCTTATTGCAGAGGTTACTCCACCAAAATTATTTTCAATTGTCCCTCTATTTATTTCTCTTATAAATCTTCCCATTATAAATTCATTAGCAGGATATGTAAGTTTTGTTATATACAGACTAAGATAATGATTTTTATCTTCTTCTTTTAATTTGTAATAATGTATTCTATATTCACATATATAAGATTCCACATTACATAGATCATATATCTGAATATTAGTTAAATAGTTTTTTGCTTCTTGATATTCTTTATTATAGACTTCTTGTCTATGATCTATAATATTTTTTTCAAAAAATTCTTTATATAGAATCATCATTATATATAATATCTTATCATAAGCTGTTGTTTTTGTTGCTAAATCTTCTATTATTTAGTTTTCTATTGATGTCATATAATCTCTTATAGTTCCTTTAGTATGAAACCCTACCTATGTAATTCCAAATATCTCTTCCAGACAAATCACTAAGCTTTGGATTAGTAAAAGCTTCTAATAAAAAGGAATTCAACCAATTTTCGAAAATTTCTTTTTCATTCTTTTTACAGTCTAAATCAAGCATTCTTTCTCCTTCCATTTCCTGGATTTTAGGAACGTATTTTGATGGTATTTTTATATATTTTGAATCTTTATTTATAAACCTTTTTTTAAAAGCATAATTATCAAAACCTGTTTCCCATTTAAATTGAGATTGATTATCTTTAGATGTTCCAGCTTCATTTTTTACTTGTATTGGAATTGCTGGTTCTTCGTCACTTGAATAATCTAGGATGTGTTCTTCATTTTCTATATTTTCTTCTTTTACTAATTCTTCTTCTATTTGAAATCCTTGTTCCATAATATTATTTTCTTGAGCCATTTTTAATTATTTAAAAAGCATTGTAACTTCTTCTAATTTTTCTTCAATATTCAAAATTTTAGTGGTGGTTTTACTTTTAAATCTGTTATGTTTTGAAATTTTTCTTTCTTGGGATTCTCTTTTTCCTTATTTCTTTGAAATTTTACGGATACTAATATTTCTTCAAGCATATATACTATAGAATTTAATTGTGGGTTAAAAGTATGATA
>NC_029773.3:87722922-87723147 GCF_000817695.3 Arachis duranensis | reverse complement strand
ATTTTTCCTCAATATTCATAATTTTAGTGGTGGTTTTACTTTTAAATCTGTTATGTTGATTATATTTTGAAATTTTTCTTCTTTGAGATTCTCTTTTTCCTTATTTCTTTGAAATTTTATGGATACTAATATTTCTTCAAGCATATATACTATAGAATTTAATTGTGGGTTAAAAGTATGATAAAGATGTGGGGAATCATTTCCATGGTAACATTTCTTAGAAAT
>NC_029773.3:87708944-87722705 GCF_000817695.3 Arachis duranensis | reverse complement strand
ACTTAATTATTTCTTCTCTTAAATCTTCTAATTTACTTTTTTCCATTAGGTGACGCTTTTCTTTATGAAGAGTTACGGTTTAAAGTGTGACTTTAAGAAGTGTGGTGTAAGCAAATCTTTAAATCTGTATGACTTTTTGCTCTATATACTAAAATTCACCTACCTATTATTGAATAAGAAAATGAAAATAAAGAAGAGAAATGAGCTTCGACCAATAANATCCATTTTATTAATAAATATATTTACATAAAAATAAATATTTTTATTAAAAAATGAAAATCAGCTGCTTACTATCTAAAAAAAATAACAACCCTCTATTCATCAATTAATGTGTTATCACTTATGTGTAGAATTTTGACCATGATTCTGAAAACTAGATCAAATTGATCGATCGAACCAGCTAAATCATAAATAAGACATTTTTACGGTTTGATTCAACATGAAAAATAATCACACTTAAAATTGTTTACAAATTGGTTGAACTAACTGATTGGATCGAATCGGGACTCAACCATTTTTCTTAAAACGTCATCGTTTTACAATTTGTTTAAAAAAAGAAACAAAAGGCATATTCTCTTCAAGTCCTCGAGTCGTCAATCTCATTCTCCTCAAACAAAGCTTTTACCCAAAACAAAAAAGAAACCTTAGCTTACAGTAGCGTCTCCCACCACGCAAGGAAGGAAACTCACCACCGTCGTCTGTCGCACTCAAGCACCACCATCTCTTCATCCAGTCGTCCACGCTTCTTCTTTATTCAACAATCAGTTCTTTTTTCTCGAGCTCACCGTCAGTCATTGGTCTTTGTTTGCGTGCTCAGCATTTTTCTGCTGCCATCCATCGCACTCCAGCGCCACCATCTTGTCCCGTCGTCGTGGTCGAAGTCTCCAACCCCTCTCCTCATTCACCGAGCGCAGCTTCTTCCTCAAATTCGCCATCCGCCGTCTATTCTTTATTTGCTCGGTCGCACTTCTGCCGCCATCCGTTGTCGTGCTCGTCACCTGGTCTCAGAACAAAAGCAATGCCTTTTTTTTCGTTCTTTGTTCTTCATTATTTGCACAGAATGATTCTTTTTAGGATTCTGCTAGTGCTACTCAAATTAAATCATGGAATGATTAGCTTTATTCCTGTGTTGTATTGTACTTTGTTTTCTTGCTTTTGATTTAATCGTTGAACAAATAGTTTATTGCTGTATTTTGTTATTAATCTTTGTTAAAATTGTGCTTAAATCTTGCTTAAATTGTGATCAGCTGAAAACTTTGTTAATTTTTACTAAAATTATCCTAAAATTTTTATTAAGAGTTTCTCATGTTACTGCTACTAAAGCATGAGCTTCTATTTTTTTATTATGACCAACCTTTTGTCAAGGAAAGAAATAAATTAGTCATCTTTGTTTTAATTTCAATAAAGAAATAAATGAGTTGAATTAACTCAATTAACTAGATGAGTAGATGACTGAATATTTGTTATTGATTTAGTTGATTCAATGAAATAATTTTCTCATTTTTGTGACTATCTTAATGAGTTTAATAGTGATATAATAACTAATGAATGTTAAATTATTAATAATTGATGTGATTAAAGGTTATTAATACATTTTATAATGAGAATGCTAGATGACCAGCTTAATTTATTATTTTTGGTCATTAATTTTAGCCTTTAACCCAATTTTTTTTAATGGACTATGCTACACATCCAAGCATTTTTTCATCCAAGTTTTATCCAAGTAGGTCCAACACCAACTAAAACCACTCTCATTAAAAGTGCGTCATTACACGTGCTTCTTCTTTCAAATACACGCATATGTCATCTTCTTAGCTTCTTCTTTCAAATTCACATATACCTCCTCCTCCTCCTCCTCCTCTTCTTATTCTTCTTCTCCTCTTTCTTTATCGTCATCACCAACAACACCAATATTTTACTAATGGATTATTTTTTCAATCGAACTGAATGTAATTCAATTGCTAAATTGAATTGAATTGAATAGACGCAAGTGTTTTGAATCTGAATTGAATTGATAATCTCTAAATTGTAGATAGAGGTGTTTCGAATTTGATTTTATATAATGAATTATGTTTCGTTCAGTCAGTACTATACAATTGTTTCACCATGAGTACGTGTTCGGTTCATTATGCAAAAAGTTGTTTGAATTTGATTTTATATAATGAATTATGTTTTATTCAGTCAGTACTATACAATTTTTTCACCATGAGTACCTGTTCGGTTCATTATGCTGAAAGCTATTCGAATTTGATTTTATATAATGATTATGTTTCGTTCACTCAGTACTATACAATTGTTTCACCATGAGTACGTGTTCGGTTCATTATGCAGAAAGCTGTTCGAATTTGAATTTATATAATGGATAATGTTCTATGCATTTAGTACTATTCAATTGTTTCACCATAATATGTTCGGTTCATTTCTATTCTGCACAATTCAAAACTCTTTCCTCCTCACCATCTACTGCTTCTTCATCAAGGAGAGAAGGAGAAAAAGACAAAAAATACAACAGCAACAACAATAAAAGAATGACGATATATAAGAGAAAACACGTGAATAAGAAGGAACGCGAAAAAGAAGAAGGAGAATGAGGAGGAGGAGGGACACGAAGAAGAAAATGCTCCATGCGTAAACGAGCATAAAGCATGTGACTTAAAATTACTTGGATGAGCTTAAATGTCAAAATTGCTTGGATGTGAAGAATATCTCTTCTTTAGTATAGTAATCTAACAATATACTTTTAGCACATACTTCCAAACATTGATGGCTACCTGATGACGAAAAACAATAAATTCTGATGGCCCTATAGTATTTAGTTTTTATGATTTTCCATTTTAGTGGATAATAATTTGGCTGCTAATCCTCCTGAATGATGCTGCTAATCCTAATCATCTTTATTCTAATGATAGTCAATTACAAGTTTCTTTTAATATACAAGAAAAAACATTTTCATATCGAAAATATGTTATTTTTACAAGTAGTGAATGAAAAGTCACAATATCAATGTTTATTTTATCTACAAACTTTTGGGGTGGAGTATTTACAGAATAAGGAAATATTTAGCAAAGTTAACACGAGAAATTAAAAAAAATGTCCTAAAATTTCTTATGATGTAAAAAAAATAGACAAAGACTTATAAGGGTACTTGGAGAAAAATTGGATGCACCTTCATGGATAATGGTTGTACATATCAGAGGAAAACAACATTAATTAACTTCTTGGTGTATTATTGTAAAGGTTTGTGCTTTGTGAAATTTATAGATGCTTTAAATATGGTTAAAAATGCTTCAATGTTGTGTAACTTGTTTTCTGAGGTGAGTCAGGTGACTGATTGGATTGACCTTAATGATACTATGCATGTTGTGACTGACAATGTGACCAATTATGTTGCTGCTGGTAAGTTTATCAATAAGAAATATGACAATATCTATTGGTCACCATATGATGCTCATTGCCTTAATCTTATTCTAAAAGATATACGCAATATGACATATATTTTTTTACCTTACATCACGTGCTTTCAAGATTACAGTATTTGTGTACAATTATATAGTCTTCTTATCTTGGATTAAAAAAAGACCTACTTAAAAAGCAATTGTTCATCTTGGTGTAATTCATTTTGCTATTGTATTTATCACATAAAAGAGCATCTTTGAACATAAAGCTTATTGGCAAACATTGATTGTATATTTATAGTGTACTGGTCAGAAATTAGGAAGAAATGCTAATGGTAGAGCTATTAGTGTCATTATCTAGGATAGCAAAATTTGAAATGATTATTTTACTGCATGTAAACTTGTGAGGCTTTTGATTAAATTATTGAGGATTGTTGATGCTGTTGATAACCATCTTTGGGATATATATATCAAGGAATGCTAAGGGTAGAAAATGAAATTAAAGAGATGTATAAGCATAATAAGATTGTATATCAGTCTTACACAGATATATCAAGGAATGTTAATGGCAGAAGATGCAATTAAAGAGATGTTGAAGCAAAATAAGATTGTATATCAGCCTTACACAGATATTATCAACTCAATATGGGACAAGCATTTGAAGAAAGATCTTCATGTAATAGCTTATTTCCTGAATTCTACTTTTTTTATGAAAATTACAATAGAAGTGCTTGATGTCATACGAGGTTTGCTTGATCTTGTTACATTGCATTGCAAGCATAACAATTTGTATTCAGTTGAGGCAATGAAAGAAATACACTTATATAGAGTTTCGAGGATGTTAAGTTAAGAACATAACTAATTTAAATGATGATGACAAACATTGATTTGTTGGGTTAAATACCCAATTAGTTTTGATTGATTTAGTTAGTGTTGCAGGCCAAAAATTAAAGAAGTAGTAGCCCAAACCAATGGAACCAAGTGACAAAGGTTGTTGGTGAGTTCTTTGATCCACAAACAAAGCCCAAAGAAATGAAACAAAGAAATCATTTTGGGCTGAATGGAAAGTCAAGCCAATCCAAGTCCAAGTTGATTCATTCAAGTTGAAGCCAACCAAAGCCAACGTTCACAAAGCTTTCTTCGGTCACATTCAAGAAGAAAGAGAAAGATAGCTTTTCCATTTTGGTTCATTCACCACAGAAGAAAGAAATAGAAAAGTAAATCAAGAAAGTAAATATCTAATCGCCCTAGTCAAAGCAAGTTAAATTAAGTCAGAGGATAAAGGTGATTTATTTCCATTTACATGCAAAGTTAATTTCTTCACTTTTTCTTCATATTTCTGCAATGCCAATTTGGGATAAATGGAGAAAGTAGTTTCTGATTTCCACTGCTGTAAATCAATGTTTACAAAGTTACTTGGAGCTAAAGCACATTTTCGATGGTTTGGATTTGGGATTATCACTGAGTAAGCTTACATCTACTGTCATGTTGTCTTCGGTTAAACAAATATTTCAAAAATTGAAATCCCTAACTTAGGGATTGATTGAAGAAAGAAAATAGATGAACCATGCAAGCTCAAGGTCCAAGAAGTTGACTTGAGAGAAACCCTAACTGTGACTCAGCACAAGATACAAAAGGGAAAATGTTCCTGGTTGGACTCAAGGAGAGAAAACCTGAGAGAAAGAGAGATGTGCGTGAAACCTCATTACTGTGTTTGAAGTTTTAGAAGTATTGCACCAACACTAAAAGGAGAACTCCGCCAAGATGAAGAACAAGGTTATGAGTTCAGAAATTGGGTTCAGTTCATAGAGTCAAAGTTGCATATTTATCATCTCCTTCATGTTTTAATGTTTTGTGTTTCAGTTTCAATGTAGATGTTTCTGTATTCTCTTTGAGAGGTAAAAGACTAAAAGAGAGAAATTGAGAAAAAGCCTAAGAGTGAAAAAAGGTTCAGTGAAACACTTGAGAAAAAAGCCAAGAGTGATTTTAGATTTCTTTTGGTTGTATTTTCTGTCTTGTGTCAAGTACCTGTGTGGTGCCCCTTGCTAAGTTGGGTAAGCACTTAGTGTAAAGAGTTTAGGTATTAGCATAATCAAGTCAAATTTAGGTAGAAAATTGTCTATCCAAATAGGATTGTGTGAATCTTAGGAAATTGGTATATGTAATACTTTGACTATAGTGAAAATTTCACCATAGCTGATGTAAGTTGCAATAGTGCACAAGGCAACTGAACTAGGATACATGAATGTGTCAACTTCTTCCTTTCTTTTGCTATTCTATTTTCTAAAATTGATGAGACAAAACGAAATTGTGTCTTAAATTTTTTGTTGCACACTTCAAATAGAAATCAAGTTTGAAGTTTGGTATTAAAGGCTTAATTTATTAAAGTAAAATAAGGCTATAAATTCAACCCCCTTCTCTAAGCCTTCTGTAACCTTCAGAGGAAAGCTTCGATAGACCAGAAGCTATTTGAGCTACAAAAAAAACTTAAGTCTAGTAAGAATATTTCTTTAATATTAATTTGTTTATGCTTTTGTTTTCTAAATTGACAACTAATAGTATGTTATGGATTTCTAATTGGTAGATGAATGGTGGAGGTTGTTTGATAATTCTACTCTATATTTACAAAGGATGACCATTTGTATTCTTAGCCAAGCTTCTACTTCCCTTGAATGTGAGAAGAATTAGAGTCTCATTATAAAAAAATGTTGAGTACTGTCGGATTTATCGCCAGATTTAACGTTGGACGTTAGCGGCGAGATTTTCGTCGTATTTACTGTTGAATTAGACAATATATTCGTAACCCTATAATATTACCGTCGGAACAACATTTCCAACAGTAACGTCAATGATAATATTTAGAGGAAAAAAAATCTTGGCGTGTCCACTATCGTCAGATTTATCGGTGGGAAGAATCGACAGTAACATTATTTAGTGAAACGCTGTGTTTTGGGCATACAAAAAACATCATTGTCCGATTAATCCGAATAGTGCCCTAAATGAAAGCACGAACGTCGTCTCACCCATTTCGAATTTATCATTCTCTCTTTTCATCACCACCCTCTCTCTTTCATCATCGCCACCACGTCTGTTCTCTGCCCCTCTTGTCGTTGCCCAGAGCACTGTTGTCGCCACCCCCTCTCTCTCCCCTTCACCGTCACCACCATCTGCCGCCACAGTAACTTTGGTGACCACCATTGCAACATCCACGCTTTCTATTATTTCTTGTTATGTTCTTCATTACAGGTTTTTGAACAACTCTTTTTCAATTTTAATTTTGAATCATTTTCAAAGTTAGTTCAGTTTAGCTTTCTAATCTTAGTGGATTTAGGTTGATTAAGTTAAGTTATATTTAATGTATTAGGTTTTGAATTGTTAAAGTAGTTGAAGTTATTTAATTGTGTTAATTGTTGCGTTAATGATTATTTTGCTGAGAAATTATTGCTTAGATTGTTTGATAATTGTTTAATTTTAGTTTAATTTAGTTTAGGTTTGAGTAGAATTAGAATCTTAATTTTGAATCAGTTTTAAAGTTAGTTCAATTTGATTTTCTAACCATATTGTATACGTATTTAGGTTAATTAGGTTATGTTTGATTCATTACATTGAATTTCGAATGCTTGATGTGGTTGAAATTGTCTAATCTGTGGCTTCAGTTGTCGATCCCGATGCGGTTTAGCGTGAGACTGCCTCAACCCTGTACAAGAATTGTGTATACGGGATGGGATCATTCTTTGCTAGCAGTCTCTGGACCTCGATGTTGAGGCCGTCGTCAAGCTTTGCCACCAGTCAAGCCGTCCAGCCCGAGGAAGGTGTGGATTTGAGGTTGCAAGTACAGGAGCTAACACAGCCTTCACCAGCAAGCTCAAGAGCTTAACGATTATCGAGAGAGGTATCAGGAGATCTTCACCCATGTGACGTCTATGGATGAGCTCAGGCTAGAGTTTAAGGAGTCACTGGAGTGGATGCAGCATATGGAGGCTCAGATGGAGGTGTACTAGGCCCAGACGCGTGCCACTGGCATCGACCTTGCTAGTGGCACATAGACATCACCACCTTCTGCGCCGCCGACTCAGGACTACGGGACCGACGACGATGATGACTACCTAAATTTGTAGATATTATTTTTTTGGTTTTATTGTTTAATTGTATTTATTTGATGTACTTGACTTTTAATTATTTGAATAGTGTATTATTTATTTTAAATAAATTTTTTTATTAATTATTAATTGACCACTAATTGTGTGAAAAAATTTAAATTAAAAATTAAAATTGACCATTTATTTGAAATTAAAAAAAATTGATATTATCGTTGAAATTACCGAAAGAATAATTCGACGGTAATAGTGCGTAAAACAACATTTTTTGGTGCCAATAACGCCGTTGGAAAAATTCGTCGGTAATCAATTCATTTTCAAGCTGGTAATCCGTACAAAATTCAATGGTAATTACTGTCGGACTAAAAAATTCCAACAGTAAATATTTACTAGCGAGGTTTAATTTATACCGTCTAATTATTTCCGATAATAATATAATTATCATCGAATTTGACGATAAATTCGACGATAATAGCATAATTTTTTTGTAGTGTCTTTTTTATTAGATTCACAAAAAAAAATTTAATATGATAAGCTAAATGATATTATGTACTTATAATTTGCAATTTAGTCCAGGTAATATTATTTTATTTTATATCCAAATTTTATGATAACGACAAATTTGTAAATTATATATATATATATTGTGTGTGTGTAAGAAAAGGTAATCTTATGATAAATTGTGAATGAAACCAATTCCTATGTATTTTGCACATAACAAATTGCACCATAAATTATATTTAAAAAATGATTTATATTTTATATTAATAATAATTAATTTAATAACTAATTTTAATATATAACTCACATAACATATATAGTTCATATCGTTATCCTTATTATGGATTTAAATAATCCTCTATCTTCAGTACTCTGTTTGATGTCCCTTTATGCAGACAGTAGAAGTGTATTTTGGTATGAAAAATAAATGAGAAGGTAATTAAATTTCATACATGAGTTTTATGTGCATATATTTATACTTAAAATTCATCTAAAAAAAATTCTCCTCTCCATATATATCAAATGCATAACATCTCTTCCCAATACTTCTCCAACGGCGTCCAAATAGGGAAACCTATATATAGAGAACATACCCAACATTCTCCTCCCCCATGCACATACATAGCTTCATCAATTCAAGCAATATTAATTAATTAAACCAAAATTAGGACAATAACAAATTAATTTTATTGGTGCAAATAGTGACACGTGTTACGCTAATAAGCTACTAATCCACCTAGTAAGTTCCCATCAAGCTAGAAAAATGCATCAAATCAACTCTCAATTTAGAAAAAACATACAACAACCAATCCCCACTTACTCATCAACCAACAAGAACAATCAATTATTCCTCAACTATCAAAACCCTAATGAATTTTAGAAACTCAACCAATAACAACCCAAACGTAGGTGATAATATTAATATCATCATGCATGCCGCATGCAGAAATATGCCACCAAAACCAATACCAAAATCAAAACCATAACCATTCCATTGCCTCATTATTATTCTTCCATTTTTTCCCGACCAAAATAAGTGTTTCTTAAAATGTCCAAATTTGATCCATACAGCCACATTGGAGTTGCTCTAAATCCAGACGGTACCCTCACCCGGAACTTAAACTATCCAACGGTTGAAGCGAATCCAGAACCTTCTCCGGGAAGTTCTACCGTCTCAAAAGACATAACCATTAACCATGAAAACAAAACATGGGTTAGAATCTTCCGACCAACAAAACTTCCTTCCAATGACAACACCGTTGCAAGGTTACCAATCTTTCTCTTCTTCCACAACGGTGGATTCATCCACTTTACGCCGGCGAGCAACAATGTCCACGGAAACTGCTCGCAAATTGCGAGCGAAATCCCGGCCATCGTTGTCTCGGTTGGATTTCGTCTCTCGCCGGAGAACCGGCTCCCGGCGGCGTACTATGATGGCTGCGAGGCCGTTTTGTGGGTGAAGGAACAAGTGGCTGACCCTAATGGGGAACAATGGCTAAGGGATTATGGTGATCCTTCAAGATGTTACCTCTATGGGGTTGGATGTGGTGGTAACATTGTTTTCAACACCGCAATTCTTCTTCTAGAAGAGGTATTAATCCTATATATCATTTCATATCTTTATTATGAATCAATAGCATGAAAGAGGAATGTGAATTTCTTAGGTTATCCATGAACCAATGTGAATTTTTGCAGTATTCTATATTTACGTTGTGACACATTAGTAACATGAGTTTTATTTTTCAAACTTAAAATTTAAAAATTTACTCTTTTTTTTAACTATGGCAAACAAATTTGATTATTCATCTATTGTATGTTTAATTATATTACTATGATAGGGTTAATTATTTTAAGAGTTGATTATTTAATTGAAATATATATATATATAGAGAGAGAGAGAGAGAGAGAAACTTAAGGATCAATGATTTTAATTATATGGCCAGCACTTTTAGTTCGACAGCCTAATAATATTCTTAAATATTGTTAGTTAACTGTTAATCAAAAAATAATAAATGAGGAATGATAGGCAGCAATTTTAGTATTTTGTAATTATCAATTGGTTATTAATAGTATTTTTAATGGTGTGAAATTACATCTAATAATAAAAAATCACTCATTTTTATTTTAATAGTTAAATACTGGCCAGAAAATAAAAAAATAACTGGTGCCTTAGACTTTTTCTAATTTTTTTTTTCTAAAAAATCGATTTGTCCAAATCGCAAACCAAACATCCTACAAGAAAATATGAAAAAGAAGTGATAGAGGCAGAGTTTATCTTTCATCATTTAACTGACATGTAGTAATAATAGTAATACAACAAAATTGACATTGACATAGATATAGTACTTTATTAATTAGAATCACTCTTTAACTAAAATCAATTTTGATGAAATAAATTTCACCAAAATCAATTCTAAAATGCAAAAATTTGTTTATTTTTTATACCAGCAAGGGCACCTCTTTATTGAAGATCCAACTAAATTTGACACCCTGTGGCTCCATTTTACGTGCTCTTTTATCTACGCGTTCTTGTAACCTTCTAATTCTAGGTGAAAGGCTAATCATCATCTATTATTCATCATCTAATAAAAAAAATATTTTTATATAAAAATAATTATAAAATCTTTATTGTAATATCCACCTAAATATATAATATCTGATTTTTAGTATACATAAAAATATTTTTGTTTCGCATTAAATTCTTAACAAATTTCTTGTATTTATACTATAATATTGGATCTTGACTAAAGATTCCTAATTATCAATATTTAATTTGCTTTTCTTCAATATGAAATTCAAAACAGAATTTGGATCCTCTAAGAATTGGTGGTATCATCATGAATCAACCAATGTTCGGTGGGGTAAAAAGGACAACCTCGGAGCTTAAGTTTGCAACAGATCAATTGTTACCATTGCCAGTGTTGGATTTGTGTTGGGAACTTGCTCTACCCAAAGAAACTAACCGTGACCATAGATATTGTAACCCTATGATAAAAGGGCCACACTTTGAAAATGTTAAGAAGTTGGGTAGGTGTCTTGTTATTGGGTTTGGTGGTGACATTATGGTTGACAAGCAACAAGAGTTTGTGACCATGTTGGTTAAATGTGGGGTTCAAGTGGAAGCAAGGTTTGATCAATTAGGGTTCCATAGTATTGATATGGTAGACCCTGTGAGGTTTAGTGCGGTTATGAATATTGTCAAGGAGTTTATCCTTTAATTTGATGAGTTTTAACTAATGCTTTTTTATTAATTAGTGGAGTTAATTATTATTCATCATATATGGTTCTTGATTTTGATTATTATTATTACATGTAAAGTTAGAATGGGTTAGTTGTATTAGAGGAAACAAATTCTTAAAAAACGTATATACTTTTCACAAAATAATATAATTTCTTAGAATCTTACTTTATAAATTAAATGATATTTCCAACAGAATATCTTACTCTAAAACTAAAAGTTTTAGTAACGTGAAAACATTATGCAAATTACAAATAAAGTTCGAATATTATAATTAATTTATTAGTATATTGTATATCTACTTATTATTTTATTTTGACAACCATTTATATGTTGTTGGAATTTCTGATGATATTTTTTAACTTCTTGTGAAGCTTTATGTATAAGTCACTATGTAATCATATATACACTACTAAACGTATTCTCGAGTAAATATAACTAGGAGAATATTCACTACTTTTATATATTAAGTTAAGGTTAAAAAAATTTGAAAATTTCTAATCATATCCTTGTGTGTATAATATTATAAAATTACTTATTTTAAAAATTTAAATTGATAGAATAAAAAAGGCAAAAAAAATAATTATAAAAGATTTTATACTATATTATAAAATTATTACTTTTCTAAAAATGTAAATTAACTGGAGGAGATTTGAATAATTTATTTCTAACCTGTAATTAGCTAGATTGGGGTCATGTGAGTGTATGACAATGTGCTATATATGTCTTTGTGCCCAATGTTCTTGTCATCAACGCCCAACAGCTAATGTGTATAATAATCATTTGGATTTTCACCTAACCCTTTAAGGTAAGGAAAAAAAATAAAGTGAAAATTCAACTGCATTACTTTTTTTTTTTCACATGAAATTAATAATTGATAATTGTTATATGATATTTAATTAAATCTATTAAATTATTTAACGATTTTCGAGTATCAAACGAATCACATGAAGATAATATTCAATTCCTTTGAACTGCTTTGTTCTACCTTTGTCGTTATTGTCCACAAATATGCGTTTCTGTGTAGCAATAAGCAGTAACGTTCTGAATGGCTCAACTTACATATCATTACTAAATTAAATTACGTCTCTCAATGAAATATATCAAGTACTACTTTTTAGGAACCAAAAAAGAGAAAAATTCTCAACTACACAGTCAAAAATTAAAGAACTAAAGTTAAAGTATATGAAACGATTAAATAATAATATTGTCACATGCAAATCTAATCAAATCTTCGTACTTTACTCTGAACATTGTACATTTTACGTAACGTCTTCGTTACGATGTACAAATGTAATAATATATAGTCTTGTGACTTATGAGTACTAATATAATTAAGCACCAGCTATAAATGCATATCGATGATCCATCCAAGACAGCATTCACCTTTAACCTTATGCAGCCAAATAAAGTTAATATTCAATTCCTTCATCAATATATCTTAATATATAAAGTTCCATATATAGGTACATTACCATATATATGACGACCAACCAGCTGGCTGATAATAATAATAAGGTGAATGCTATCCAACCCCCTCTAAAATAACATGTAAGTTACTCTTTATTATGTATCACATTGTAATTGGTTATTATCTTAACCATAGTTAGGTTATTTTATAATTTATTATTCTTAAAATATCAAAGCTCCACTCCCGATAATTGAAGCACATTCCACTCTTCCATTTCTTGTTCATCACTTCATCACCTAGATTCGGTCCTTTCAAGCACCGTTGCGTTCGTGACAAGAAGCACCACCGTCATCGCCATCTACTGCCTTCCCACACAACCTCTATTTCTTTAGTGCATCATCCCTTAGTCACGTCGTTGAATTCCGTCCCCCATAACTTGTCATTCCCAGTATAGCCAGCGCTTCTTTTTGCCATGTATCACTGCTTATCCATATAATTAATGGTTAATTTTAGTTATTAAATTTTTTTATTAAAAAATATATCTTTATTTAATTACGTGGCGGAACATATATTTATATGTAAAATATAATATAATAAAATAAATTTATTCAAAGTATTTAAAAGTATAATTAAAATTATGAACATACAAATATAATAATAAAATTTGTACTCCAAACAAATAAACATATTTTTTTTTATCATACATATATTATTTAAAAAATAAATATATTATTAAAATTAATAACAGAAATTTAAAATAATAAAATTTAACTTTCTTACCGTATTTTTTATAGTATTTTTATTTTTTTTAATTTTTAATTTATTAGTACTTTATTATTTAATTAAAAATTAAACAAATTATTTTTATGAAAAATTATTTTTTGTATTATATTAGAGAAGAGACCAATATAGCAGTTTAAAAAATAAATTGTATAAATATTTAAGAGATAAATATGAAATACATACCTAAAATAAATAAAACAGACAAAATGGGAGTACTATTGAGAAATAGAGAATTATTTTTGTCTGTTTTATTTATTTTAGGCATGTATTTCATATTTATCTCTTAAATATCTATCTATATAATTTACTTTTTATATTTAAAAATTTTAATATTAT
>NC_029773.3:87706992-87708910 GCF_000817695.3 Arachis duranensis | reverse complement strand
AATAAAAAATATATTTTTTCTGATTTTAATCATACTTTTAAGTACTCTAAATAGAGTTATTATATTATATTTTACATATGAATATATGTTCTATCGTGTAATTAAATAAAGATTTATTTTAATAAAAAAATTTAATAACCAAACTAAACATTACTTAAGTATGTATTTCATATTTATCTCTTAAATATTTATACAATTTATTTTTTAAACTGTTATATTAGTCTCTTCTCTAATATAATATAAAAAATAATTTTTCATAAAAATAATTTGTTTAATTATTAATTAAATAATAAAGTACTAATAAATTAAAAATTAAAAAATAAAAATACTATAAAAATACGGTAAAAAAGTTAAATTTTATCATTTTAAATTTCTGTTATTAATTTTAATAATATATTTATTTTTTAAATAATATATGTATGATAAAAAAAAATATGTTTATTTGTTTGGAGTACAAATTTTATTATTATATTTGTATATTTATGATTTTAATTATACTTTTAAATACTTTGAATAGATTTATTTTATTATATTATATTTTACATATAAATATATGTTCCATCACGTAATTAAATAAAGATATATTTTTTTAATAAAAAAATTTAATAACCAAATTAACCATTAATTATGTGGGTAAGCAGTGATTCACGCGAAAAAAAGGCACTGGGAGGAGAGGTTGTGTAGGAGGGTATGGCGATGACGTTAGCGCTTCTTGTCACGAACGCGACGGTGCTTGGAAGGACCAAATCTAGTTGATGAAGTGATAAACAAAGAATGGAAGAGTGAAATGTGCTTCAATAAACGGGAGTGGAGCTTTAATATTTTAAGAATAATAAATTATAAAATCACCCAACTATTAAGATAAGGACCAATTACAATGTGACACATAATAAAGAGTAATTTACATGTTATTTTAGAGGGGGTTGGGTAGCATTCACCTAATAATAATTATACTTATGCCCATTTTATAACACAGAATATTATCTATCTCTTTAATCTTGATATTGCCATTCACATATATATCTTTATTTTTAGTTTTTGTTACTACATTTTTACTAAACAACAACTCATGAAAACTTTAGTAATTTAACTAGAATTCCATACATTTTTTATTCACGTTAACAAATCAAATCACAAAGTAGATTTAGAAGTAGCTGCATGAATGAAACCTTTGATCTTTTCACGCAAAGCCTTTGCTTTCTCAGGATCAAATAACTCCACAGCATGGAACCCATCGTCCACAAAATGAGCATCCACGTGCACCCCACGTGCCTTCAACAACCCAACTAACTCCCTCTGCTTGTCCACCAAAGGATCCCCGCCGTACCCGTTCACAAAACACAGAGGTAGCCGTCCGATCTTTTCTCCGTGAACCGCATCCGCAGCCGTCGGATTGCAATACTCGTGATCGCGGTCAGCCCCCTCGGGCAGCGACAACGCCCACATAAGGTCATTTGCGGGCAGGGGAAGAATCCGATCGTTGACCCAGCGAAGCTCCGAGTTTGACCTCTGGGTCCCACTAAAATAAGGAGCGTTCATTAATATCCCTCGAATATTCAACGGCGAGAGATCAAGGTCGAGTGCACGTAGACCTGCGAAGTACACTATATTTCCCCCAGCGCTGCTTCCCATTAAGAAGGTTTTATCAAAATCCACGTAGTCGCGGAGCCATGGGTCAGATTGGGCCGGGTTTTGTGCTTGGGCCTGGGCCCATTTAATGGCATCGATTGCGTCATCGTATGCAGCTGGGAGACGGTGCTCCGGCGCGAGGCGATAGTCGACGGAGGCAACGACGGCGGGGAGGGAGGCGGAGAGGGAGTTGCAGGAGTAGTGGAAAAAGATGGAGGAAGGGTGGTAGAGGATGAAGCCGCCGCCGTGGATGTAGATGAGGAGGGGGATCTTTGACGGCGGAGGAGGG
>NC_029773.3:87684279-87706952 GCF_000817695.3 Arachis duranensis | reverse complement strand
GGAGGGAGGTGTTTGTGGCTGGATTGAGTGGGAGGTCTTTGGAGATGGCTTGTTGTTCTTCAGGTGGCGCGTGGGGTTCTACGACGGGGCAGGGAGGAACGGAGGGAACTTGGTAGTTTCGAGTAAGAGAAGCACCATCGGGGTTGAGCTTAATTTTGAGGAATTCATAAGGGTCAATGGTGGAAGAAGGTGTTTCAGACATTGTTGTTGTTTTCTGAGAAATTGATGAGAATAAGAAGATTTAGAATTAGAAGCCTGTGTTTGTGTGGTGCATGTTATGGTCTTGTGGCTGATTTATTGGGTGATATAGTAACTGCTAACTACTACTGTATTTGCTTTTTTCATTTCTTTAAAAATAATTGACATGTATTTTACTTTATTTTATACTAAAAAGTAAAATTGATACACAGTAAATAGGTTTCATTATTTATAATTAAAATTTTTAAAATAATTACTAGATGAAAAAACACTGATTTGTAATGCTTACTTATGTTGAGTCAATCAATTAATATATTTAATTATCATTTTATATTTACAATCAAAATAATATGAAAACTATAGGATCCATAGAGGTTAAATTATTTTTGTTTGATTGTTTCTAAGTATCTCTATTTTCGTAGTTGGCATCCTTTGGGTAATTTTTTGAATAATGAAATATGACCAAGTGAGAAGTTAAAACGATAGATCCATTTTATCAAATAATATAAAAGAGTTTATATATAGAAATTATAGATATTAATTAAGAAAATATATAAAATATTTTTCTTTAATTAACTCATTAATGTTTATGTAAGTGATGATTGATTTGGTAAATTCTATATTATCAAATTATACCTTTTTTCGAATAATTTCAAGATGATTGATAATTGGATTTTTGACTAATTTCAAGATGATTGATAATTGGATTTTTGACGGTTTAGAATTTCACTAATGAAATTTCGTTGTAAAGTATAGTCTCTAAACTAACAATAATCTTTTCATACAAAAATTTGTTTGTCACAAGTACAAACCCCTAAAATCTATAAATCGAAGTATTTAAACCTCGGGTCGTCTCTCAAAGGACTTGCAGGGTAGTGTTCTTGTTATTGGTTATGGACTTGTTTATTGTGGGGTTTTGGATGAGAAATATGAATAGTAAATGGTAAGAAAACTTTATTAACAAAATGGTCTTGGCAATGTTTGGTTGTCAAGGGTCTTCATCATTATCACTAGCCACAAGTATGGTAGTTGCAAGGATTAATCCCACCTAGTGATCCTTAAATCAATTAACAAAGGAAAGTCAAGTGAGTTATATTAATTCTAGTCCATAAATCCTAGCTTTCCACTAATTGGATTAATGAAGGCTAGAGTTAATGGCTATCAACTATCAATCAATTGGACACTAGTGATTCAAGAAATCCTAAGTTACCTTATCTAGCCAAGAACATAAAATTCTAGTCTAACATTCTTTCAAGCATTTAATCAAACACTTGGAAGGCACAAAAGAAAAGTATAGTAAATCACAACAAGAATGAATTCTAACTACAATTGAATACAAAGAATTAACAACAACAATCAAGGAATTCACAATTATCATGAATTACCTCAAATTGCATTATTGAAAGAAAATAAAGAGAACAAGAGTATCTCAATTACAAAACCTAGAAACAAAATAAGAGAAATTACAACAAGAGAATAGGGATAGAGAGAAGAACCAAAGTGTAGCAATCACCAATTGAAGGTAGAAGTAGAAGGAGACTTGAATTAAACCTAGAACTATGAGATCCTAATCTAACCCTAATTCCTAATCCTAATTCTAGAGAGAAGAGAGAGCTTCTCTCTCTAGAAACTACTTCTAAAACTAAACTATGACTAATGATCAAAAGTATCTTGATTCTCCTTCAATCCTTGGCTTAAATAGCATCAGAAACGAGTTGGATTGGGCCCACAAGGCTTCTAAAATCGCTGGCCACGAGTTGCATTAAGTGGATCATGTGCCACCATCGACGCGTCCGCGTACTGTGCGCGTGCGCGCCCCTATGCGCGATGCAACTATGACAAATTTTATATCGTTTCGAAGCCCCGGATGTTAGATTTCCAACCCAACTGGAACCGCATCATTTGGACCTCTATAGCTCAAGTTATGGTCAATTAAGTGTGAAGAGGTCAGGCTTGACAGCTTTTTTGGTTCCATCATTTCTTCATGAGTTCTCCAACTTTACATGCTTTTTCTTCATTCCCTTAATCCAATCTTTGCCTCCTAAATCTGAAATCACTTAACAAACATATCAAGGCATCTAATGGAATCAAGGTAAATTACATTTATCTATTTTGAGTCCTAAAAAACATGTTTTCACTTTTAAGCACAATTAAAGGAGAATACACAAAACCATGCTATTTCATTGAATAAATGTGGGTAAAAGATGATAAAATCCCCTAAAATCAATACAAAATAAACTCTACAAATGGAGTTTATCAATGATAAGTGACTAATTTAATTTTTTTTGTTTTTATTTTTTGTTTTCTATAGTATTTTTCAGTTCGATAAGTTAAGAATTAATCTGTCGGTACTGAATTTCATTTAAAGATTTATCATTAGTTAATAAATTTTTGTATACATAAAGTAAAATTCGAACCACAAACACTTATTTAAACAAACTGTTGAACTAACTATTAAATCAATTAAACTTATTTTTATATTTAAGATGAAATTTGAATTCATAATACTTCAGTTAAGAGACTAAGTGATGAGCAATCAGACAAATTAAATGTTTTTCATTTTCGATTAATAGTTTATAAAGCATGTATACATTAAATAAAAAAATACCTTGTTAAAATTGTAACATGTATTAGATATTTAGTACTAAATGGTGTTATCATATTGATTTGTATACAAAGTTTGTTGGTTGTCATTTATATTACCTACTTTCATTTATTGGCCGAAAATTTTTAATATAGATTGCTTTTTATAGTTACGCGCCGAGGTGGTTTTGGAGGATGATATATTTAGTTGTGATATTTCCAATGTTTTCGTTAATAGCGAAATTATTTATTTTTATTTTTAATTTTAAAATTATATATCTCGCATATAGAGAGTTAGAGATATTATAATCTAAGAGAAATTATAGGACCAGCATTTTTTTTTAAATTTGGCCAACACTTAATCATTAAAAAAAAATGAGTAATCGCATATTATTGGATATAATCTTACACCATTAAAAATATCATTGATAACCAATTAATTATTACAAAATATAAAATTTGCTGTCCCCTAACACTCTTCATAATCTAATTATGGTGGTCTGACTATAGGTAGGTATATGGTAAACTTTTGAAAGTATAAAAAAATTCTCTAAAATTTAATTTTAAAGTGTTCAGCAATATTTTTATTAAGAAAAGCGAGTTAGAGCGTTAAATTAATTTCTTACAAAAACGGCTAGAAGTGATGAAAGATTCTTTTATGCAGCAAAAAGAGTGACAATTGATTAACAATTACAATAACACTCTCGTACAAGAGAAATTTCTATAGATTCAAAAATTTAAAGAGCAGTGGATAAATTTCAAAGATAAAAATATCAATTAATTTCATGTTCAGAATCTGGTGTGGAGGAAACATAACAAAATTCGTGGTCTACTTTTTCAGGATGGGATGTGAGAAATGGATCCGGATGTCCCTTACAGGGAAGTTGAGTCCTTTTTAAAAGTTTATTCTACCAATTGAAAAATGTGAATTTGGAATGTCTTGGTGAAGTGCCGGTTCCTTCCCTAAATGAGGATGCTTGCTGTAATCTTATAGCGCCAGTTACATTAGAGAAAGTTAAGTCGGCTATTTTTAGTATGCATTCTTTTAAGGCGTCAGGGCCTTTCTTCTTAAAGGATTATTGGGAGATTATTGGTTTTGATGTTTGGACTATGATTAGTCAAGCATTCTTTGGTATGGATATTGATCTGAGAATAATAAAAACTCTCATGATTCTTATTTTGAAGGTAGAAGCCCCGGTTTTCATGAAAGATTTTAGATATATCAGTCTCTATAATGTTGTTTACAAAATTATAACAAAGATCCTGGATAATAGACTTTGTCTTCATCTTACAGACATTATTGGGCCTTCAAGGAGGTTTTACTCCAGGAAGGGAAACTCCTGACAATATTATTATTGCACAAGAGGTTTTTCACTTCATGAAGAAAATAAAGTCGAAGAAAGGTACTTTGACCTTTAAGATTGATATGGATAAAGCCTATGACATAGTTGATTAGAGATTTCTGAACATACTCTTGGGAGTTTTTGCTTTCCTACCCCTATAATCAATCTGATTATGCGTTGTGTCACTGCCTCGTCGTTGTCTATCCATTGAAATGGGGAGAGATTAAATAGCTTCACTCATAGCTGGGGACTCAGACAAGGAGACCCAATATCGCCATATCTGTTTGTGCTGTGTATGGAAAGATTGTTCTACTTTATTAATCATCAAGTTGATAGGGGCTTGTGGAAGCCGGTTGCTGTTTTTAGAAGGGGTCCAAGAATTTCTCATTTGATATTCACCGATAATTTGTTTCTTTTCTGTAAAGCTGAAAAATGGCAAGTTTAAAATGTAATGATTCCTTTGAATAACTGCATCTGGGATGAAGGTTAATGTGGAGAAATCTAAAGCGCTATGTTCTAAGAATATCTCAACAACAAGGAAAGAGATTTTTACTAGGGTATCATCTATCAGATTTGTCTAGAACTTGGACAAGTATCTAGGGGTTACCCTTTGTCACTCTCAGGTGACGTGAGCAACGTTCAATGATGTTCTGGACAAGATTCGAGGGAGGCTAACCAGCTGAAAAGGGAAATTGCTTAACAAGGTAGGAGACTATGTTTGATCAATTCAGTAGTGGCTGCGATTCTTTCTTACCGCATGCAAGTATCTTTCTTTCCTAAAGGGATATCCAATAAGATAGAATCTATAATGCAGAGCTTTCTTTGAAAAGGTCAAGATGATGGTAGAGGCATGAATCTGTTTAGTTGGTGACCCCTAAGAAGTTTGGTGGTATGGGGATTCGAGATCTGTTTTGTGCTAATGATGCTCTTCTTGAAAATATAGTTTGGCAATTTTTTTATCACCCAAATAAGTTATGGGTTCAATTGTTGCGGAAAAAATATCGTTCCTCTCTTGGAGACTATTTCAGTCAGTCTCGAGACACAGACTTTTATGTCTGAAAGAGTATATGTAAAACATGGGATCTCTTGAAGGCTTTGTTTGGTGCATTAGGGATCTAAACCAGAACTTCTGGTATTCTAATTGGAGAAAAGAGAGGCAGCTTTGTCATGAGATGAATTATGTTCATATTTCTTATTCGGATTTTCGGATCTTGGATCTTTGGTCATCTAGACAGTGGCACCTTCAAAATATATATTCTCCTCTAAACTAATTTTTGCAAAGCAACATTCTTTTCTATAATCTAGATGTGCAAGCGAGTTCAGTGGTAGGGTGATTTTGGTCTGATGCGACGTCAAAGGTTTATAGATTACTTGTGACTCAGTAAGAAGAAATTTGGTTGGGAGTACTGGGGAATTGGTTTTGGCGTCAACATGTTTTGGAAAACATAAATTCTTGATCTGGCTTTGTCTTAGGGAGGCTCTGCCCACTGCTACTTTTCGTTTCAGGAGGGTATCTCACCGACGAATAGCTGTCGATGATGTTTTTCTGGTAAGAAACTGGTTGTTCATTATATTCGAAATTGTTCGAAAGATCAACTAGTTTGGTAGGCTTTGGAGATTTCTAATCAACCTCTGGATTTGATGAACCGGTTTTTGCTTCATAGCAAAGAATGTCATTTTAGATTCTTTTCTGGTCTATAGCGGATTTGACGTTCTAGGAATCTTGAGATATTTCATCCACACGAGTTTTGGCCCCTGAATAAGATTACTAGTATGACTTTGTCCTTGGAAAAGGGAGCTTTAGAATATTTTTGAGTTGCAACGAATTTCTATCCCCTCTACCATTAGTGGCTCATGAATTTTCTCATCGGTAGGTACTTTTAAGATTAATTGTGATGCAAATTATCCTAGTATTGGTGATCGTGTTAGTTTTGCCTGTGTTAGCACTTAGCAAAAATTGGAATGGAGGTTGGCAACGAGACTGTTTGAGAACAATTGAGAGTCGTAATATTCTGCAAGGAGAGTTATTTGCTATTTGGAGAGAATATCTTTTAGTTTGGGATTTTGGACAAAGAACTGCTATTTGTGAAACAGATTGTGTGAATGCCTTTACTGTTGTCAATAATTTTTAGAATAACTCTGGTTTTGTTATTTTTTGGTGCTGAAAATTCAGGACATCATGTTTTAAAAATGACGTGTTGACCTCCAGTTGATCTTTATGACAGACATCATGACAAAGACAGCAACGAGGACTCATACTCACCAAATAAAGCTCCCGGTTGTCTTAAAAAAAATTGAGAGTAGCATTTAACAAAACTGTCTTACTTCTTAAGCAGTTCCTTGTTTTTTATTTTCTTTTTTGTTTGTTTGTTCTGTTATTAGTTATTTTTTTAAAAAACTTTTTAACTAGTAGCGTGATGAATAAAATTAATAAAATTTAATTTTTTAAATTGAAAACTCACTTCGTTAAGCATTATTAACAAATAAAATCAGTAATTAAACTATACGACTAAATACAGTGCAACAATAAAAATTAATTATATTAATGTTAATCATGTACAACAAAAATAATAATACTAACTACCAAAAAAAAATTACAAATTCTTTGACAATAACAAAAAAAACTTACATATTGAAAATTGTTTAAACGTGCAATAATATGTTCTTCAAGTAAATTTATATTTCGTACTATTTTTGCACCTTAAATAAAAAATATATAATATTTCACATACTCATTTTATAAACCATCAAATTTATGTCATTTATTACGTATTGATAATATTGTTGGATCATCATCAGTAGTAAGGTGAGACAATGGCACTGTACGAAAGCGTTATCGTCCAAACTCTTTGCAGAATTCACTAGCAGATAAGGATGGAGTATCGGCGGCGGATGTGGTGCAAGTTTCGACGGAGAAAATTGTGCTGCAACTTGAGAGTTCATTAAAAGCGGGATCTTCGAAGATAGGGACATCATGTTGAGTCTCGAGTTTGTTATTGTAGTTCTCTTTTTGTTAGTTTTTATGGATAGTTTCAATATCATAGCTTGGAATGTGAGGGGTGCGTCTAACAAGATGGCCCGTGTGTATTGTAAAAATTTGGTGAGAATATATAAACCATCTTTCTTCTTTCTCTTTGAGACTCGTACTATGTTTAATAATTTGAAGAATTTTTTGTATAAGTTGGATTTTCATTGTGTTGGTATTGAAAAAGCAGTAGGACATAGGGTAGCATTTGGTTTCTATCTTCTATTGCTAATGCTTCTTGTGTGGTTATAGACCAAATTGACCAATGTATCACAGTGAAAGTGAATGTGGGTAACTTAGTTTGGCTTTGTAGTGCAGTGTATGGGAGTCCTCAATTTGAAAAAAAAGAAGTATGCTTTGGGATCATTTGCATTCTATTAATTCAGACCATAATGGACCATGGCTGGCTGTTGGTGATTTTAATAAGATTGTGGTGCCAGACGAGAGTATGGGTACTTATTTTTCTTCTCACAAAGCTAGTCTATTAGCTACTACTCTAGATGACTATGAGCTCTTTGATCTTAAAGTGACTGGTAGGAGATATACTTGGTATAGAACATTTCAGGCTGGCAGGGACTTGGATAAAAAGTTGGATAGAGCTCTAGTTAATGAGGCGTGGATGACAATGTTTCCTGAGGGTTATTATAAAATTCTTAGCATGCTTCATTTTGATCATTGTCCTATTTTAGTTCATTGTCATGGTGGTCCCAAAGTGAAAGGTTCTCGTCCTTTTAGATTCCAAACTGCGTGGACAACACATCCTTCTTATAAACATGTTATTAGTAAGGCTTGGAATCAAGAGTTTGGAGGTGTTACTGAAAGGTTTAAGATGGTTCAACAGACTTCTTTGGACTTTAAAAGTTTTTTGAAAATATTTTTGTGCGAAAAAGTAAGCTGGAATATCAGATTGATCAGATTCAATGGCATTTGGAGATTACCAATGTGTTATCTCTTAGAATTAAAGAAGCTGAATTGAGGGAAGATTACAATAGGCTTTTATTGTAAGAGGAACTTTTTTGGTACCAGAAATCTAGAGAGCAGTGGGTAAAGTATGGGGATAGAAATACTAAATCCTTTCATCTTCAGACTTTGGTGCGTAGAAACCATAATAGAGTATGTTAGAGATGAGTCTTGGTCTACTGATCCAGATATTCTCCAGGAAGAAGCCCTCTCATTTTACAAGAATCTCTTTGGTATAACGGAAGATGTTAAGGTTGATTGTTTAGGGAATGTTCTGATTCCCACTCTAAGCACCGAGGCTTGTGATATGTTAATTGACCCGGTCTCTTTTGCAGAAGTCAAGTCATCAGTATTCAGCGTGAGCCCTTTTAAGGCTCTTGGTCCAGCTGGCTTTCAAGCTTATTTTTTAAAGAATATTGAGAGATAGTAAGCACTGAGATTTGGAATATTGTCTGGAGCCCTTTTTGGGAGAGTACTTGAATCCTAGCATCATGGAAACTCTGATTGTGCTTATTCCTAAAATTTATAACCCTACCTTTATGAAGGATTTCAGGCCTATTAGCTTGTGTAATGTTGTTTATAAAATTATCACCAAAGTATTGACTAATCGACTTTATCCTTTTCTTCCAGATATTGTTAGTCCTTTACAAGGAGGTTTTATTCCGAGTCGTGGTGCTCCTGATAATATTATCGTGGCCCAAAAAATTCTAAATTTCATGAAGCACACAAAATCCAAGAAAGGTACCCTTGCTTTTAAAATTGATCTTCAAAAAGCTTATGATAGGGTGGATTGGAGGTTTTTAGAGAGTACTCTCATTACTTTTGGTTTTCCTATCATCACTGTTAATTTGATTATGAATTGTGTCCGTGCATCATCTCTTTCTATTATGTGGAATGGGAATAGATTGGATAGTTTTTCTCCTAAAAAGGGGCTTAGACAGGGCGATCCAATGTCTCCTTACTTATTTGTGCTTTGTTTGGAAAGACTTGCTTGCTATATATCTCATAAGGTGGTCGAGGGTGTGTGAAAACCAGTTTCTGTCACTAGGGTGGCCCAAAATTTTTTTATTTGATGTTTGCAGATGATCTCTTACTTTTCTGTCAGGCTACAAAGAGTCAGGTCCAAATGGTCATACATTCTCTTAACGTTTTTTGCAAGGCATCTGCTATGAAAGTAAATCTTGAAAAGTCTAAAACTTTTTGTTCTAAAAATGTGACTGCTCGTAGAAGAGATATTTTTACTAGTATTTCTTCAATATGTTTTGCTTTGGACTTATGAAGATATCTTGGAGTTAATCTTAATCATTTTCGTACCAGTAGGGCTTCTTTTCACTCAGTGATTGAAAATGTGAGGGGAAGATTTTGCCTGATCAATTCTGTTGCAGCATCCATTCCTGTCTTTCATGTGCAAGTATCTTTTTTTCCAAATTGGGTTTGCGATAAATTGTCTTCTATGATGAGACAGTTCCTTTGGAAGGGTCATGTTGATGACATAGGTCTTTTTCTTGTTAATTGGAGGACCGTGATCACTCCAAAGAAATTTGGTGGCTTGAGTGTTAGAGATCCTGCGTGTGTTAATATATATTTACTTGGTGAATTGGTTTGGCAACTTTTTCATTGTCAAGACAAGCCTTGGGTTGCTCTATTGAGGGCAAAGTATCTAAGAAATGATGGAGTTTTAGATGGCCCTGTCCATTGCAACGCTTCTCATGTTTGGAAGAGTATCTCAAAGGCTTTTGGTGCTCTTAAGGATGCCTTCTCTTGGTGCGTTGGGTCACTTGACCAATTTTTTTGGTCTGACAATTTGAGTATTGAAGGTCCAATTGCTCAAGATGCCCCTTTTGTACATATATCTAACTCTGATTTAACTATTAAAGATGTTTGGAAAGATGGTCAATGGAATCTCCATGATGTTTTCTCTAACATTCCAAAAGATGTTAAACAACGTTTGAATGCTTATAATCTGAATTTGAATGTTGGAGAGAGTTTGGGTTGGTCGTGGGGTGTGGCATCTTCTAGACTCTACTTAGCTAGGAGTGGGTACAGTTGGTGTAACATCCTAATTAGCCTAACCCTTACTTCACGTCGTAAAGCAAAGGTTAATCAGAGATTATGACATTTCTAAGCTCATACATATCATATATAGAAGGAATTAATAATATCTAGAAACCCGATGAAGGATATAGCTCAAAATAGAATTTGAAAAGTGCAAAACGTACTAACAAAGCTACCAGCTTAAAGCACAAGATATAGATATGATATAAAAAAATAATAGAGTATAATGTCATAAGAATCTAGCCACGGCTCGCAGAGTTTAAGCCGGCTAGCCACATACAGATATACAGAAACCAGACAGTCAAGACAGTTTATAAAAGTTTTGTTCTCTCATATACAAGCCTCTAGGCAAAGCAAAATACAAAAGTGAGAGATGTATAAACAAAATAAAGCGAAATGAATCCAAAAGAATCCAAGATACTCCGCTGCTGTCACCATCCAAAGCAACTCACCGAGGTGGGTTGCGACCTGCATCTGAAAAACACAACAGAGATATAGTATGAGAACCGGAGATTCTCAATATGGTAACAGTGCCTAGTAATGTAGGATATAAGACCCCGGGACGCCAAAGGCAATCCTAAGCTCCATATCCATAAAGAGATTTCAAACTTAAGCATTCTAAAATAGATAATCATAATATTCCAACATTAACTTAATTAAACCAGCTAATCTATCTTAAGGGATTTTTACTCTAACCAAACACCGCTGTCCCACAGCCTTCACCAACCGATTCTCCTTGCGATCCCATCGCCACCACCTTCCGAACCACCTCAATCCCAGTAGAAAACACAGGTAATATACAACGCAAGTATAGCACAAGTAGAATCATATAAGGCAAATAATTCAAATAGCAAGTAAGCATGTTATTCAATTAGGCAAGCCATTACAAGTAAACAAAGCATACAAACAGATAGAAAATGCATATGATGAATGTCTGCCCTACTGGCTGTGATATCACATTGTCGGTTCAACTGCCAACCCGACACATTTCCATGGAGACGTCGCCCTTCGAATTTCTCATATCGGAACCCCCGAGATATAGTGCTCGGATCACTATCCAAGTACCGGCGCCTGCACGCTCTACAGATCTGAAGGGATGTGAGCAGGATACTCTTGCCTCGGACCTCACATCTCAATGTAAGTGGGATTAACCACTGTCCTTATGCCGCCGCCACTACCTCAACAGGCGGGATTAACCACCGTCCCTGCCGGGCGCAGAGCGTCTCATAATCTCAGTAAAAATATTATTTCAGTGGTTTTCAAAAAGCATTTTCAGTATACTAAGATCCATCATCTCAATCTGAGTCCTTGACTCATCTCAACTACTATCCATCCATAACTCAGATTCCAAATATCAAAAGTTCATCATTCCTCATCTCATATATCAAACATCCTTCACCTAACGTCAAATCATTCTCAGCACGCCAGAAACCTAGGCCTCTGTTTTCAAATACTCAAAACCAAGCCCAAAAGCCTTAAAATGGTGTTATAAAAGCTTACAACCTTGTCAAGAAGGTAAAATAGTTGAAAAACAAGTAAAATTTGAAAAACAGGACGTGTGCGGCTGCACAGGGGTTTGTGCGTGCGCACGCCCAGGAAATTTCAAAATGTGTGCATACGCACAGGTGGCAAAACTTACAGAATCTGTTTACTCGCACAACCTGTGCCAGCGCCCTTAACAGATTGGCCTTCTCAACGTGTGCGTTTGCACAGGCCTGTGCGTCCGCACAGGTTTAAATTTTTCCTTAGATATGTGCGCGTACAAATTGTGCTAGCGCGGCAAATAGAACGCACTTTGCTGCCAGTGCGGCGCACAGGTGTGTGCATCCGCACAGGTCAAAATTTCTACAGAGTGTGCGTCCGCACATATCAGAAATCATGAAATTCTTCAACTTTGCAGAATTTTAGATTTTTAACACCAACTTTGAATGATCATAACTTCCTCTACGAAATTCCAAATTTTGCAAACTTTATATCGATTTAAAGGATTTTCAAAGATATTTAATTCTAAATAAATTTCAATTAATTTCGAAAACCTAGGCAAAAGTTATGATCAAACAAAGTTTACCAAAAACCCAATTTTACTAAACTTCACAATTTCCTCATTTTCTTGCCATATACCTTCCAAAACCATTCTAAACCCCACTTTTTTTCAAGATTAACCTCTGGATCATATTACAGTCAATCATACCACATTTCCTTTCACATTTCACTATCCACAATCTCAATTATAGCATATACAACATATCCACCAATCATCATCATAGCAACATCAATTCTCATCATCAACCCAACTATGATTTCAAATCAATACTTAACAATACTCATTCATCCCCACCCATCATATCTCAACTTCATCTTTTAACCACAGCAACATCAAATTGTTATACCTCATCAACACAAACAATCATCAACAACATAAAATTTCCAAACCTATCCTATGGGTCACTAGTCTAAGTGTCCATGAATATTATATACTACATAGAGAAAACCGAAATCATACCTTGGCCGATTCTCTATATGCACCAAATCTCCAAATTAGCACAAACAAGCTTCCAACCACAATCCAAGCTTTCAATTCCACTCCAATAAGCACAATTAAGTTCCAATAGCTCCCAAAGCCACAATAATCAAACTATATATGCATAAACCATCATAAATCAACCTAGGGTTCATCATAAATCAAAATTTCAGAAGGATTTAATGGTTCTTACCTTTTCCAACAGGTTTGAATGTCAAAACCCAAGGCTAAGCAAAGATTAGAGCAAACCTAAACATCCAAAATCACAAAACTCATTTAACCCAAAGCCCTAGTAAACCCGAAATTTTGAAGAGAGAAACTGAGAGGGATTCGAGATTTCCTTACCAGTTTTTTACATGGATTTTGTAGAGCTCGTCACAAGAAACGCGTAGCCGTTGATGGCACGCAAATCGAAACACCGTAGCTCAAGATATTGCAAAAAGAAAAGGTGGGTGAATAGTGTTTCTTCTTCCTCTCCTCCCCTTTCTCTTTTCTGCTGTTTGTGTGTGTGTTTAATGGAATTGTGGCTGGTTTGGTTCACTTAATGAGCCTTTTATATGTTGAGCTTGGGCCTAACTTGGGTCTGGTCCAACCCATTAGCGTTTTTAGTCCGTTTGGCCTAACTTCGGGCCAAACTTTTAAAATTAATGTCCGATTTTCAACTTCTAATATTTTTCTAAGGTTTTCTACGATTTTTCATTTTTTCTCGTACGGTACCGGACAGACTTGAACCGGTTCAACCGGTTCAACTGGCGGTTCGCAGTTTCTCACGGTTTTTTGAAGAAAACACATTTTTTGACTCAGAAAGACCCACTGAGTCCAAAAATCACCTTTACACCCTCAAATTCTCTATCTAACTTTTTGGAATCTAATCTGGGCAATTAATCACTAAATTAACCGGTTGATTAGTTGCAATTCTTACAGTTGGCAAGCCAAAAGAAAGTTTGACTGGAATGAGCATGATAATTGGTTGTGGGTATGACGACTGCATATTTTTTAGAAGTACACGTTCTTGATTTGGCTCAGTCTTCATAATGCTATTCCTACAGCAGAGTTTCGTTTGATTCGTGGCTTAGCTTTATCTAGCACATGTCATCGGTGTCAGAATGGTTCTGAATCCATTCTTCATTGTCTTTGAGAGTGCCCTAGTGCCAAGGAGGTTTGGAACCTTTTAGGCCTGTATTCAGATAACTCAAATTTACGTGATTGGCTCTACAAAGGTGCAAAGAGTGGAGATGTTTTTCTTTTCTTTTCGACCATCTGGTGGATTTGGAGAAGCAGGAATCATGACTTATTTAATATAGATGACTCTGGGAGTGCTAGTAAAGTGGTGAGTTTGACTCATATTTCAGTAAGGGAGTTCCACACTATTTTTGCTATGCATCAATCTTTGTCTCCTCCTTCGCTTTGTTTGCATTGAGTTCCACCTCCAGTTCATTATGTTAAATTGAATTGTGATACTAGTTGTTTTGCTTCTTTTGGCTATGCTGGTTTTGGTTGTATCATTCGCAATTTTGATGGATGTTGGTTGAAAGATTGCACTGGAAAAGTCGAAGTGTGCAGTGTTCTTTTTGCTGAATTATTTGCAATTTGGAGAGGTTTATTTCTTGCTTGGGATAGTGGATTTTGTGAGGTTATTTGTGAAACAGACTGTTTACAAGCTCTTTTTTGGTAAACAAAAGAATGCTTGGTAAAGATATTCTGGAATGAGATTTGGCAAAGCATATACAAGAGGTTATTAATTGAAATTGGAGAATCTCTATTCTTTTAATTCAGAGGAATGCAAATAGTGTTGCAAATTGTATTGCTAAAGCAGCTGCTTCTGGCGCAGACATTCACTCGAATTAAAATCAACCATGGAGGGAATTTCAACATCTAATAAATTTAGATATGAATCTAGCTAATTAATTTAGTTTTATCTTTATTTTTTTCTTTTCTGTTTAATCACCAAAAAAATATTGTTGGATCATGGATGCCTAAAATGCATAGCATGAATGGAGAAAAGAAACATTTTTTCTCCCTTTATTTATTTATTGTTCGTTTTGACATCATGATGTCGGGTTAAGTTGACCCAGATGACTCTGCAGATTTTTTGGGTTGATGCTTATAACTGAATCATCTGTGAACAACTGAACACAGGAATACCTTGCGTCCTTTTTTTTTTTTGGTAATTGTGAGAATACTATGCGTTACATTGATAGTTTGGCAATGTAAAATAATTTCAAAATTGACGAACGAGATAATTTAAAATATTTGTTTGGATCCCCACCCATTTTTTTTTACATAATTTATACTTAACGAACGAGATAATAATAAAAAGAATTGGACTACCATAATCCCAAAAAGCTATTGGATTTCAGGCCTCATAAAGTTTTGAACATTTTAAACGGATTTTGAGTTAATGGGTTGGCTTAAAATGTATTTGAACTATTACTTGGGCTCACGGAATTTTATAAACGGTGGAGTCATTTTCAACTTAATAGAAGCTTAATCTTCCCTTAGAAAAAAAAAGGCTCAATCGTTTCAGTAATCATCACATCTATATATTTTCAATTTCTTAAACTTCCGAATATATTTGTGGTTATTCCATAGACATAAATCTAATCACTTTTGTTTGGAAACACTTACATTGGAAATGAGTTTCATCAATTTTGGTTAACAAAAACACTTGTTTAACATTCTACCAACTATTTTATATTTTTATGTGTCTTAGATAAACTTATATCCATTAAAAAAAAAAACACTTTCTTTTCGCCTATGTTACCATGATAACGTGTATCGGAAAATAATAGATCTTCTTAGTATTTTTTCGATTAATCTTATAGGAAGGGTTTTAAATGTATCGAAAACATCGGTATTTCAATTATTTTAACTGTTGATTTAAATTATAAAAAATATACATAATATATATTAATTGAAATTTTTCCAATCTTATAAAGTGTGCTACTATATCATACCGTAGAAGATTTTCACTGACATGTCTATTACCTATTCCCCAGTTGCATTGGATTCGCATTGGCTCCCATGCCAAAGGAGCTACCGAAGAAAACAAGAAAGAACCAAAAGCCATAATGTATAGTCTATCAATTAATGCTTCCTTATGAATAGTCATGATAAGATGGTTTGTTAAGAACAAAGTACAAATTTTCTCTTAACCTCAATGAATTTCGTTAACATGACGTTAATATTCTCACTTTTGTTAAGTGACCTTGGTTAAAGTGGTTAAAAGTTATAAGAATAAGCCTCACGATTGAACGTTAGACTAAATGACGAAAAAGCACATATCATAAAGTGAAAGTGTAAGTGGATATTTCCCATAATTGACGACATTATATTCTTCAGAACTAAACAGACAATTAAGTCCTAAACTAAACATGCGTATAAAAAAAAATACTCAGTCATCACATGTCAAAAATATTATTTATACATAAAAATTAGTTATTAAAATAAATTTTTATATATTTATATTATAAATATATGTATTGTTTAAATTATGGAAAAATATATGGAACAACTAATAATCAGTCAAGAATGGAACAACATAATTAATTATAATTAGTTTTATTAATTTATAATTTAATTTGTTTGTTAAATTATTGTTGACCACGTTAAAAATATGAGGGAAGATACGCTAGTGTTAGGAGAGAATCACAGAACAGAGAATCACGGAACAGATGCTTTGATAAGTCATTAATTGGTTCCATATAATTAATTATGTTTTATTAATGCGTAACACATGAAACATAGAAATCATATTCAAAACCATCCAATTTATAAGAAAAAGAAACATCCGTGTGCCTATCAGTAGCAACATCCGGTTAAAGTTACCGGTGCCTCTGGTTTACCAGTTGGCTGATTCTTGGCTTATATAGAGTTGGTTCCCTAGCATTGTTGTTAAATTATTTTTAATATTTATTTTATATTTTAATATATATTTTATACTAATAATTAATTTTAATAACTAATTTTAATATATATCTAATACAATTAATTTGTATGTAAATATATATATTTTAATTTATTTTCAACTATATTTTATATTTAAACATATATATATTTTATATCCACAGTTAATTTTATAACTAATTTTTTTTGTACCCGTAGCGCCGGTATATCCGTTAGAGCTACTAATAAACATGATGCACCTAACACTCAATTTTAAGGCACCATTGGCCCACGCGAGATGACAGACATAGATAGAATTGCAACTATTTCTGTGCATAATCATCATCTGATTCAGGGTAAAGAATTGTCTATAAAAAATTGAAAGTTAGATCAGCTTTAATAGCTAGCAATAATACTGAAACAAAATGACTATATTTACGAAATTGTTAACGGTACTTAACAAGGTTACTTAAAATGGATATTTTAAAAAATAATAAATGTAAAGCATTAAAATATTAATTTTTTGTGTTTTCAATAAACTTTTTTATATTCAATATTTTGAGAACAGTTATTAGCTAAATCCATACGAAGAATACAAAGAGTTATGACTAAACAGAGTCCACAACCAATTTTTTTTAAAGGAATCTTATTATGATCAAAAGAAGGAATTGTCTAAGGTGGGGAAACTTGAAACTGGTTCTTAGAGGATTAGGGAAGAATATTCCAATTTAACGGCCTATATTAATGCCGTACAAAAAATGTGTAAATTTATAAAATTCTACTTTAAAGTTGTACTAATTATGAAAGGGTCTGTTAGATTAAATAACAAATTGATAAAATAATTAAAAACTAATTATATCTTTTTTAAAAAAATTAAAAGAATTTTTTTAACATTATGAAAAAATAATATTTTGGTATCAGTATTAAAAGATTAAAAAGGTTTTTATTTTTAAAGTTTTTTAATTGTATTACGACTTAAAATTTGATTTTTATTTTGAAATACTAAAATATCTACAGAATTCATATTAAAAAACTAAAATATTTGTTAATTAGCATTAAATTTAAAATATCAAAATATTCTTTATGTAATAATTTTAATATTACTATTACACATTTTATATGAATAAATAATATTATTTGATTTATTAGCAACTATAAATTTTAATTTAATATTAAAAAGATTAAAATATTTTATAGTTAATTTTAAAATACCAAAACAACCTTTTTTAGCATTAACCTTAAAAAACTAAAATACCATTTTATAATAAAAATTACTTAATTGTATTAGAAATTGTAAATTTAACATTCGAAACAATTAAAATATTCATATAATTAATTTTTAAAATAACAAAATAACATTTTAAAGTTAATCTAAAAAAAATTAAAATACCATTATAGATTAAATTCACATAGTTTGATCGTATTAGAAATGAAAAATTTGAATTTGATTTTAACAAGACTAAAATACTCATTTTAAATGATTAAGGTAACCTTTTAAAATTTAAATAAAAATAATTTTTTTGTATTAATTTTGAAAAATTCTAAAATATCTTTTAGATTTAAAGATATTTGATTGTATTAAAAATTAATATTTTAATTTCATTATAAATTGACTAAAATTTACATAAAATTCTTTTTAAGAAAATAGAAAATTTTCTTAACATTAATTTTAAAGAGATAAATTTTTTATTATAATTATAAAAACTTTTATTATTATTGATATTAATGGAGTACATTAATTGATATTATTATAATTATTATTATTACTGTTATTATTGTTACTTTTTATGACTAACACATTTTTAACAAAAATGTTTTAGATCTTTTAATGAAATTGTTTTTAAAAATGAGCAAGTAATTTATTATATTTCAAAGTGACCCCATATTTTTTACATATTTTTAATTTATCCTGGTCCATTAAGGACCTTAAAATACTTTCCTCATGCTAGAAGCTTCCTCAAAAGAAATATACAAATATATAAGAGAACAAGACTTGAGATCCCCTTTAGAAAAACAAAATCAACCAAGAGATCAATCGAGGAGAGAGACAAAAATAAATTAATCTAGCAATGGTTAGGGTCAGCCACTACACAATACAAGCATATTGAATTCACAACTCACTAATTATTTTTGCTATAATACTAAAAAGATAATATCTAAAATTATCCTATATAATATAACATTCATAATTTTATATACATAATATTTATAATTATATATTTATTATAATTAAAAATTGTTATTTCTGATTACAGTACATTAATAAATTATTGGAAGTTTGAAGTCTCCTATCTTACAGATAGATATCTATCTGAGGCCTTAAATCACATGATATGAGACAGTGACAGAGTGAGGAAGTGAGGACAGCCAAATTCAGAAATAGAATAAACTAGCATCACATGCAAAACTTCCTTAAATTTTATACAAGAACAAGAAATTGGTCCCTAATGTGACATTGTTTATAGATGTTGAATATTAAAAAAGGGATGTAATCTGTTTCCTTATATAGAGCCAGCTATCTTTAATTCATTGTGTTTTTAATTCAGAAATAGAATTCATTGTATTTTATATGGTTCTAGTTATTGAATTCTTTTTTAAACATTCATTTGGTATAGTTTTTTTTTTTCCTTTCTAATGCCTGATTAGAAATGGTGAAATCTCATTTTAGGTGTACATGTGAACAAACATCTAGTTAGAAAATTACATCAAATCAAATGAAACATAAAGTGATGATGGTTAGAAATAGAAGAAAATCTAAGAAAACTTTGAAAAAAATAATCAAGGGAAATTTATTTCAAACATAATACATGATAGAATTTAATAGTATCGTTATTCCAGCTATTTAACCAGTATTTATTGTTGTTATTGTACTTAAAACTCAAATTGAACAATTTGGTATAGGTTTTTTTATTCAATTCCTTTTTCTTTTTTCATCTTTATCATTTATATCAAAATTTTATTACTAATAGTCCAACTAATCCAACTTGAAAATTTGTAGTATATTCTATTCCGACATGAGTTTCTTCTCTCCCAAGACATTAACTCCATAACTCGAAACATTGAGAATGGGTCAAGTTTCTATAATCCTTCCTATTTAAAAATCAATTCTTTTTATTTGTTCCAAGGAGCTTAAAGCTAAGTATGCCAAAGCATGCATGTCATAGGTCCACTAACGATAAAATGATTTTATGATTCTCATCTCGTTTTCAGAGAGACAGTGCACTATCCACTTAACACAAAGTAACATCATAATCACTTATAAAAAGGGAATAATGGGGCCAACATTTGTTCCCCCTCTCAACTGAAACTTGGCTAATTACAAAAACATTGGCATAGTCTGTACATAACTTTAACAAATTAGACCAACTAAAAAGAAAAAAAGATGAATATGATCACGAAATTCTTAATATTTAGAGTCAGAAGGCACTTGGCATATACATATTCATATATTCTTTAAAAAGTACCAAATTGCTTCAAAGTAAAAATTAGTGTTCCCATGTAGACCAAGTGCCACAAATTTGTCTAATTTTAGGTCCAGTTCAAATAGAGACACAACTGTTTATGTATCCATTGTCTCAGTGTTTCTATATTTGCCTTCCAAAAACAACCCTAATATGTGATTGAAATCATGAACTCAAAAAGTTAATTAAGATTAAAAAGGAAGAACATGGTAAGAAGAAACAGTCCTATAAGGGAAGTACTTGATTTATCACTATTTTTCTCTTTTTTTTGTTTTGTTTTGTTTTGTTTAACATTAGTTTCTACAAATGATGAATAAAATTAGAATTGGACCTACAACAAATACACTCTTACAAGTTAATGAACAATACACTCTCTTAATAGAACTCACCGAGCCTTCTTCCTGGACTTGAAGAGAAAATTCGAGGGCGGCGACGGCGAGAACTCGAATGGCAAGTGAGGCGTGTCGGCCTCGCCGGAGAGCATCCCCACAATCTCCTTCATGGACGGCCTCTTCGCAGGCGATCTCTGGAGGCACAACAAGGCAATTGTGATGCAGAGCAAAGCTTGTTCCTTGTCCAATGAAAGAATGTTAGTGTCAACAAGATCCAAGAGCCTGCCGTTGTGAGCAAGCTGCCTAGCCCATGAAATCAAATTAGCCCTCTCGAATTCCGAGATCGGCGACGCTGTCACTTGAAGGGGTCTCCTCCCAGCAACCAAAACCAAAAGAAGAACACCAAAACTATACACATCACATTTCTCAGATAATTGGCCACCACCACCATATTCAGGAGCAATATAACACACAGTCCCCCTCATGCTTGGAGTGCTGCTGATTCCACCACTCTTCGGTATGTCACCACTCACCTATGTTGCACAAATACAAATACTAAGTATTAAGTACCCTATAAGTGGGCATCTAAAAAAATAACGACCCGTCAGCAAAAATAACTACCTTTTACATTCATCGCGAATAGTTATCTAAAAGAATGGATATGATTACTCGATCAATGTTAGTACATCAATGTTAGTACTATACATAATTACGGGAGTCGCATATTTGAGTAAAAAATTGAAGTATTTGTGCATTGTCACGGAACTCACCCAATCTTGGCTATTCCTTCGGCCATTGTTGTTTCGGATTAGTTCACCACTCAAACCATCAAGCCACCAATCAATGCTTCCTCTGCTGGTCTTGTTTTTCCTCTTCCTCTTCTGATCCTGAACCACCACCAAGTCCTCATCTTTGTTCTGCCACCAAGCTTCACCACCATTGTTATCAAGGCTCCTCTTCTTCTTCTTGCTCTTCTTCGCCAGCTCCTCACAGAACTCCTCCTTCCACCACTCCCTCGGCTTCCGATTCTTCTCCTTCTTCTGCTGCGGCTGATTCTTCACCTTCTCCTCATCCAATGAAGCCCACCAGTCCAACCTATTTTGCATAAATACGAATACAATACAAGCATTGAATACAATCGAACTTAAAAGTTTAAGATAGCAATATTTGATTCAGACATAGATACACATAAAATCCAATACATTAGTAAAAATTGAAGTATTTGTGCATTATAGAATCCAACCTCTTTCTCTGCTTTTTCTTCTTGTTCTTATTCTTGTTTTTGGCTTCCGAATCCAATCCTTCAACACCACCATTATTCTCTGCATCACAACTTATGCTACTTGGAGAAGCAACCCATTCATTCTTGGGCCTTTCTTTCTTTATCTCACTACCAATCCATTCCATAACATAATCCTTAACCCTCCCTGACTCTGACCCTCCACCATTGTCCTGTTTCCACCACCAATCCCTGCCGGAACCACCGCCATTAACGCCACCCTTCCTCCTCTGATTCCCACTCTCCACACTCACCCCATCAAACAACCCATCCGACAAGACGCTACCTTTCTCCAACCCCACCTCCGGCGAAGTCCCCGCCGCCGCCGGAGACGCATCTGAATCCAAAACCCTCCCTGCCGCAAAACTCTCCGGCGACCTCTCCAAATCAAATCCAGCAGTAGTCCCAGTCGCCACACTCTCCACCACCGAACCACGATCGCACTCTTCATCACCACCGCCGCCGCCACCACAATCACCACCGTGAACTTCCTCCTCCACCACCACAACCCCAACCTCCTCCTTCACCCTGGCAAGCCCAAAATCCCCAATTTTAGCCCTAAACTCAGAATCCAACAAAATATTACTCGGTTTGATGTCACCATGAATCACCGGAGGGTCACAACAATGGTGCAAGTACTCCAACCCTTTGGCCACCGAAACTACAACATCGAAGCGCGTTTTCCAGTTCATAAGCTCGGGACACTTGCGATCCAAAAGCGCGTCTTGGAGGCTTCGATTCTTCATTAGCTCATAGACGAGTATGAGTTTGCGGTTTCTTCTGTCGGAAGAGAAACCCAAGAGAGAGAGAATGAAAGGTGAGTTGAGATTCGAACAGAGAGAGAGTTCGTTGTGGAACTCGCGTTCGCCTTGGAGGGAGCCCGGCGAGTCCATGAGCTTCAGTGCCACGGTTTCGCCGGAAGGGAGGGTGGCTCTGTGGACGGAGCCGAAACCGCCGTGGCCGAGTTTGGTGGAGGGGGAGAAGGAGTTTGTCGCGCGGCGGAGGAGCGTGTAGGAGTAGCGGCGGTGGTT
>NC_029773.3:87682594-87684270 GCF_000817695.3 Arachis duranensis | reverse complement strand
AAGGTGAGGAGGGTGAAGAGGAGAGAGAGGAGGAGGAGGATGGTGAGGGAGAGGGATCCGATGAGAATGATTCTTTGGTTGTGGTGGTGGTGGTTGTGTTGGAGGGGTGGCGCCGCCGTGGAGAGTGGTGGTTGTTGTTGTGGCAGTGGTGGTGGACGGGAGGGCATTTTGGTAATAATAGGCGGAGAGATGTGTTAACCATTCATGTGTGTAAAAGAGTTAAGAGAGTGAGAGTGTGAGTGATGAAATGAAAGTGAGAGAGGGTAAGTGAAACTTTTATGATATCATGAGCCTAGTTGTTTGCGTTCTTTTTGGGGCCAACCAATCTGGAAATAATTAGATAACTCAATCGAAATTATTTATATATTTACATATTCAACTCTATTACACTATTAGTGTAGACTGCTTCTTGCTATTTTGTTTTTTTTCCTATAATAGGATTCAGCTTTCAAAGTTTCCCTATTCCTACATAAAGAAAAAAAAGAATAGACAGAATAATAATACTTAGTGAAAATTAATGAGTCCTCTAAATAAAATATATATTAAAATAAATTAAATAAAATACACATATATATACATAATAATAAATTTGATAATTGATTTTTAGTATATATATAATATTTTTAAAATGATGATTGGTCAATATAAATTTAAATATGTAATTTTAATTTATTTATTATTGAATAATTTTTAATATTTCTTAGTGTAATTGGTATTTATGAATATAATATATGTAAATTCAATAAGAGACAAATATAAGTAACATATAAAGTTATTAAAATATTTATATTATGCAATATTTTAAAATATTATTATTTTAAAAGATTATAAATATATTGTTTATTATTTCATAGTATGAACACAAGTGTGAATTCTTTAACTTTTTTTACGTTGAGGCTAATAAATTGTGTATGTGGTGATGTGCCAGAATTAAACAGGCTAGTGGTTTTGTGAGTTATGAATCACGAATGCAGATGTTGTGTCCTCATGGCCTATTTTCAGGCTCGTAAAATAAAAAACTAAATGGCATTGTCATAAGTAACATAGGGTCAATGTAAAATACTAAAATAAAAAAACTTGCAAATACAATTTTATTTGACGGAATTAATTAATACAGTTAGAATTTAAAATCATAATTATTATACACATGAAAGATGAAATAAGTCTATCCATGATGTAAATGGAGTGAGACCCACCCTCTCTCTCTCTCTCTCTCTCTTAAAAGTCAGGTTGTCCCAATTTATGTATTCCAACCGATTATAATAAGGTTGATGTTTACATTTATTTTATTTAAAAAAAAAAAGAAATACAACTAACGTTTAAGAAGTTGTGTTTAGAATAGACCATGGTGGGTGTATCCTTTTAAAGTAATGTTTTCTTCTTTTTGGTTTTGGCTTGAGTTTTTAGTTTTTATTAGATGTAGTATCACATATTCAAAACTTGAGTAGAAGTTTAATCTTTAATAAAGATATTATTATGATTAGTTTTATATGAAAGTGAAATTATGTTAATTGCCATCATGATTAAATGTGAATAAATTTAATATATTAAACAAAAGAAATAGACAGAAATTCTAAACGATGAATATTTAAACCTCTTGCTGATGGAAAAGAAAGAATTCAATTATCTCATTTGATAAATTAGTAGATGATACTATTTTTTTTTTTTTTTGTGAT
>NC_029773.3:87681196-87682531 GCF_000817695.3 Arachis duranensis | reverse complement strand
GATTACTTACAAGTAAAGTATTTAAGAATTTTTTTGGGGACTAATCCGAAGAGGGTGAGTACTTGAAAATAGGTAACTAGAAAAAAAGGATAGATTAAAGGGTTAAAAGGGTGAATATTTGTCAAAGACTGAAAATTTTGTGTTAATTAAATCGGTTCTAAATAGTTTACCTATGCACTATTCGAGCCTTTTTAAGATCCCTAAAGATGTGGCTACAAAGATTGTATCCTTGCAATCAAGGTTCTTTTGAAAAAAAAAAAAGATGAAGAGGTTTGGCAACAGTTAAATAGGAAGTTGTGCAAAAACCAAAAGATCTAGAACAATTAGGAGTTGGTGATGTTACTTTGAAGAATCCAGCACTTTTATTCAAATACTGGTGGAAATTCAACAAAAAAAGAATGTCCAGTGTAGATGAAAATCGTGTAGATATGGAACGTTTGGGCTTGAGTTTTAAGGGTGCAGAATATATACTAAAAAGTAAAAAATTTAAAGAATTTTTTTTTTTATTGTTGGATGGATTTTAAAATAGTAAAATTAGAAAGAATGAATGAATGATATGTTTTTTTATTATCGTTTAAAACGTATGGAAGACTTGAAATAACAAAATTTTCAATAATACTAATGTTATTTTGTTTGGAATAGAGAAAAAAAAATCTTATTTTAGAAGAACAAATAACTAAGTGATTGTGAATTGAAAAATGCTAAATTTTAAGAGTGATTTGATTAATACGAGAATAATTACAAACATCATCAAACACATTAAAACATTTTCTATTTGTTTATTTTTATCTCTTGTTTAGTTGTGCTATCTTATTAGAATTTTGCTTTTAGAATTAATGTTATGTTTTATTATTGAATAGGTATTTTGTTAGGGATGATATTGTTTGTCTAATATTTGAGTTTGTTGTGATGGCTTTTTTTTATATGGAAGTAAAAGTAGAGATATATTTTAATAATGTAATTTTTGGTATTTTTTAAAAGTGTAGAAGATACACAAATTGAAAAGTTCAATTTATATACTTTAGATTTTTTATTTTTTTAACAGAAATTTTTCGATCCGATTTCTATACTCTCACAAATTTTTCGATCCAATTTTACAAATCCTTCAATCCAATTTTTGTTTATCTAATTAAACGATTCCAAATTTAAAAATAACACCTCATCAATCCACATTTTAAAAAAACATCGTTACTATTCCAATATCAAAAACAAAATCTGTGTTGTGATGACTCTTACATTCTTTTGTAAAAGTTGTGACATGTAAAGTATAAAAAAAAGTTATTTTCTAAAACCTCCTTCAAAGTAATTTTAATTTTTATTACTTATGCTCACAAT
>NC_029773.3:87644873-87681140 GCF_000817695.3 Arachis duranensis | reverse complement strand
AATAAATATAAATAATTTTTTTATATTTTTCATAAAAAAAATTAATTTATAAATTAATAAGTGTCTTTTAAGTTTTAACGGAAAAATGCTGGTAGAGTTGTGAGCTGTAACTGTGGATGTTTCATGTTTCATTCGATTATCAAAGTGAAGTCAACGAGGAAATCCAATTGAAAGAGCGAGTGAATCTTGTTGGGACTTGGAACGGACATCACGCGCCTTGAACTGCGCGTGGAAGGGATTCCCATGTCACGTGCATCAATCTCTGGAACGTTTACCTTCGCAGATGCAGTCACCACTGCCATGCCATGTTAGTGGGTCCCACAAGTGTAAGTTTGTTAGTAGTAGTAATTTAATTTCTTATTTTTATACAAAGAAACCGAAAAAGTGACCACTTTTTAAGAAGGCAAAAGTGAAGTATTTTTATATAAGAGAATAAAAGGTTTATTTTTTTGTAGTGTTATTTTTTTTTCTTTTAGATAATATATTTTGTATATAAAATTAAGTAAAATTAAACCACTATTTTAACTTTGTTTTTAGATTAATTTGATAATATAGATATTTTCTTTCTTTTTGGGTACTTTGTCTAGACGGTGATTAGCAGCGGTGAGGGATTTTACCCTTTGTATAGGTGAAGTTATATGATGGCATATAATAGTAATAATGAGAATAACATGTGCTTATAATGACATAATCATCTAATTATAAATAAAAAGTAATGGTAAAAAAGAAAAAAAAAAGAAAAAGAAAAACTTTCTTGATAAATTGTGGGACCAAGTATACTATTTGGTACAAATTTTTCATTCAAAGTGATGTTTACTTAATGCATTATACTTAAAATGTTATAATATTTAATTTTTAGTCTTGATCATGAATAATCAAATTTTCATTAAAAATACCATTATTTTACTAATAAATCAACTTTTATTATGAATAAATTTATGAATAATATTATAGAATTAGTATAATTTATTATTTTTTATCAACAATTAGTTAATAATATTTAAAAATATGATAAAAAATATAATGTAAATTACAAAATTAAAAATATTAAGTCGCTCACTAAAATTTGTCTCTAAATTTATTAACGTGCATCTTATTGAGTGGCACGGAAAAAAATAACTATTTTATGAAAAAATAAAATTTTAAAATTGATATTGAAATATGAAATTTTTATTAAAAAAATATTAAAGTCTGCAAATTAAATTCTGTAATTAGTATAAGAATCTCGGACTTTGGCAGTTATATAAAAAATATTTTAGCAGAAAGTTATGACCATAAATCAGGTCACTGTATGTGTAGCAGTCTCAGATTAAAAGGTTGATTATTAAATATGTTGTTCAAATATCGCTACTTAATTTTTTACACCTTTTTATACCTCTTTTTCATAGGGTATATATCAAGTTAACTAAATATCAATCATAATATTTAGATAAATTTGTTAAATATATAATTATTTATTTAATTTTTTAATTTAAATTTTTAAAAAATAATTTTATAAAAACAAATAAAAAAATTGAAAACCAACTTTTTAAGCAAGATATTTTAAGAGAAAACTTTCAAGTGATGATCAAAATAAAAATTGTTTCGCCAACTTTTAATTTTATTCTTTAACTAAATATTTTGACTAGTCTTAACAATATACCATCAGATATTATTAGCAGAAAATTCTTTTGCATAAGTTAAATGCTTGATAATATTATAATAGAGTACGTAAAGGGGGAAAATTGAATTTTTGTTGACTAGAAAGTTTCACCAAAATTCTGCTTTCTACAATTCTACTTATTATTTAATCAACATTGACCTAGCAAAAATTTCTGAAGTCAAAAGGCAATATTATTTTATATGAAAAATGAGCCCACATATTGCATGTTTCAATGCCAAGTTATCTCATCATATATACTTATCAATTAAGTTACCTATGTTACTTTATTTGTTGTAACAAATTAATAATTGACATCTATTATTATGGACATATAAGGGAATGATTACTTGAGGAAAAAGATTATAACAAACTTACAAAGTCTTTGTCATGATAGCACATTACATACACTATTTTTTCCCTATTTAAATTATGTTAATTACATAAATAAAGTTATTTGGAATAAGTACAATGTTTTTCTAATTGAAGATATTTTTTCGGTTCTTCTTTTTCTTTATTTACACCTTAGCAACCGAACTTACTTTGTACTTTAGGAAATAAAAAGTGTTAGGACATAATTCATTATTAATTATTTGTGCTTGAAAGTGTGTAGATTATGTAAGATTTAGAAATAGGTTATTGTTAACAAATGTTATTACTACAAGAAGAATATTTTTTTTTTTATAGAAAACATCAAGTAAATGTTAATATCTTTTAGCTAATTAAATCATTAAAAATATTAGCATGAGCTCATTCTCAATATTTTCAAATATTGCACTATCATATATGTCCAACAAATATGGGTTTAAATAAAAGTGACAAGATAATCAAGCAGTGTCTTAATTTATTTTCTTAATTAACTAAGAAAATTCTCCGAATAATTAAATTAAAAGAATATATAGTACTTAAGAGTATTTGAGAATATTATATTATAACTCATTATCTAAAGATAAATATTATATGATGACTATCATTACAGCGGTTATAATCGTTAAAAAATTTAAATAACACTTAAAATGTGTAATTATAATTAAGATAGCACTTTTTAATTTTTAAAAAATATGCATGTGTTCAAATTAAAAAATATTGCTAAGTAATAACAAGTAGTTATGGCTTTAATTTTAACTATACTTTCTAAAAATCATCAAAATTTTATAATAATCATATCCACCACATATAATAACTATTCCAGAATTTACCATATCAAAATTCTCAAATCTCTCTTGTATCATTTTTCCTAGTGCATTATTGTTGACCCAAAAGCTTTATAGTATGATAATTATTACCAATCCACTAAGTAACATGTGGAGAAGAAATATGGTTCATTTACATGCTATGAACAAAACATAATATGATAATATTTCAAAGTTAAATGAAGATGATTTTTAGAAGAAAAGTCAGTGATAGCAATATTATATTATATATGTACATGCATGGCACATCAAATGTGTTGTGTGGGTGTATGGTTCTTAAAAGATGAAACATTTCCTTATATTCCTATCAATTAAAAGTTCCACTAAAAGCAAAATTACCCTCTCAAACAAACAATTTGATCATCCTTAATTAACAATATTATTGAGAACATTTTAAAATCCTAATCCTCGCTTGTTCATATAATGACAAAGTATAAGATATGAGTGGAGCCAACAAAAAAAAAAATTCAAATTACAGTTTAATAAAATATAAAATATAATAATTCAACATTATCTAAGGTAATTTGCTAGTACGACATCACAGTTCACACAAATACAGCATTTGACTTTTTTGTAATAAACTTCGCAGGAAGAATCTAAAAGGTATCTAATTAAAAAACCAAAAAGTTAGAAAAAGTAGCATGGTTGCTTTTACACCTTTCGAGATCAAGTTCCATGCCAAAGCATAAAATAAAACAAGGAAGAAGCCAAAGGTTAATTAAATAATCTATCGCTCTTTTGTGAGATATATTTCTCATTTAAATATACTGTATTTGATTCTTATTTCTCTTGTAGAGAAAAAAGGAGAGCTCATGAATCATGATTCTACTGGATTTCTTTTCTTTTGAAACATATGATCGGTGATATTGTTTTATAGGGAGAAAGATGCACACTTTTATTCCATGCAACAACCCCACTATTTTATATCACTAGTTCACTGCTAAAAAATTACCTTTACCTCAGCGGTTATTTATTTTATTTTTATCAATAATTAGGTATTAGCCGTTTAAATATAAATATATATTTATACAATAATTATTACGTTATTTTTTCAAAATTTGCGATCTTTAGTAAATATCGGAAGATTATCATTTAAGTTATAAGTCATTTGACCATGATCGAACCGGTTTGTTGTGAAAATTGTCACAATACTAAAGCAAAGGTTCGAACTTAGAACCTTGGGAATGCAGTCTCTTTTCCTTGCCACTGAGCTATCATGTTCCTTACTCTTACATATGTCAAATAATAATTATATAGTATACATTCAATTATATAATATTATAAATATCTAATTTAATTTAATTTTTTATTTTTTATTTTTTGTATTAATTATATTTTAATTATGTGCTATTATTAATATAAATATAAAGTTTACTAAAAATTTATTAATTTGCTTGATCTATTTAAATGCTAGTATTGTGACTAAAATTATTTGTTTTGATGCTAGTGTTAAAATCTACTGATATTATAGTTAGATGACAAGCTTTATGAATGAATTGTTACTCTTATTGTATCAAATTAAGATACTATTGTAGTAGTACTGATAAATTCTACGTTTTTCTATTAGTTATTTTTAGAATTTGAGACTTGATTTTTCATAAAATGTTAATATAGATATGTATTTTAAATTTTAATTTTAAGTTTTTGATTATGTTATATTTTTTATTTATATGAGACCATCTTTATCAATTCAACCCATAATTTATCGGTTGAACCAATAAACCAATAAACTAATAAATTGACCGATTTGATCACTGGTTCGATTTTTATAACTATGCCCTAATCAACCTATGGATAGATTTATTTCAAGGTCTAATTTTCTTTTTTTTTTTATAAAAATAAAAAAAGAAAATATATGAATGATCATGTGAGACCCACTAGTTGGGAAGTGGTTGGTTCTAAAAAGTAGAAGCTCACTATTGTCGGAGGTAGGGCTGACCCGTGAGAGCGATATTTCCAATGCCCTAACTCATCATTATTATGTCCAATTCTTTACTTTATTACTTTCGTAGTAAAATCAAAAGAGAGAGAAAGTCACAGAGAATCAAAAGACAAATTTTGTTTTCCTAGACTTTTAATTTATTTATTTATTTAATTAATTTGGATTAGAAACAGAGTTAACACTTAACACCCTTCAAATATTATAAAAAACGTTGTACAATTAACTAACTTCGACAGCTACATAAAGCAATAAAGATGTGTATTATTGATCTTAAGTAACATTGTAGCAATTTCAAAATATATAAAGTTTTCTAAAAAGATATTTAAAAATTTAAAAGTTAAAAATACTTAACGAATATTGCATTAATAATTTAACATTATAATATAATTCAATTCAATTGGCAAGAAAGGTGCAATTGTTTCTGGACTAGAAAATATTCCTTTGCAAGATTGCCTTTGAGATATCAAAAGCTTCCAAGTGTCCAGAAATGATCAAATGATTAAGAAGAAACAGCACTTTCTCCTATTATATTTATTTGGATATGATTTGGATATAATAGTTATATATATATTGTCGAAAAATCTAATAATGTGTTTATATGTATGTGGAGAATAATATTGTTTATTGCAATAAATTTTCAAACATATAAATACCCTACTTTGTAGCAACTACTAGAAGTACAACTAGCCAAATATCTCGAAAACCGAAGATGTGTTAACATCAACTAATTGCCGATTTGATTATTTATAGGAAAAGTATAAGGAACCAAAAGCTTATCAGCCAAAAATTAAACAAAATTATATTAATTTATATTAATAATTAATTAATTTTAAAATTTTAAAATTTAAAATTTAAAAAATTTTAAATTGATTAAATAAACCTAATTAAAATCTATAAAAACCTTTCTCTTTTTTTTCACATTAATCTATCCACTTCTAACAATCACAAATTCGAAAAATATATAAAAGAACATCCATTTAATATGAAAAAGAAACATTCTAATACTTAATAGAAGAAACATCCATATATATTAATTCGTAAAAATTTTGAATTCATCCAAAGGTATTTGACTAGTTTTGGCTGATATGTTTTTGGTTCCTAACTTTACTCTTATAAGAAATTACTTTTTAAGAGCTAACAAAAAAAAAAACATTTAAACGATTTCTTTTTTAATTATGTGATATTATACACACAACTTTTCTTTAATTGTAAAAAATCTAAACTACTGAATAATGCAACTGTTGCAAGTTGCAATTGACACTTGGGCATGGCTAGCTTGTGCCTTATGGGTTCATGAATAACAATACATCTATCTTATATAGTTTAATTTCTTCATTTTTTTTCTCTAAAAATTAAATAAAAGGTACGTAGCACCACTTACATGGTTTGGCCATTTTGATGAAAAAGAAAGGGACAGTGATATTTGTCTTTATATATATACAACATAACAGCTTTATATATATATATCTCTTGCAGGACAGTGTGCATTGTATTGTTTTATAGTAACCTTTCTCAACATGCATTTGTATGTTAATAACGTTGAAAATGAGAGAATGAATGAGATGTTTGTCGTATTAAGATTTTGTGACACATCACTCACCTCACTCTTTTTTGTTTTCATTATTGGATTATTGTATATGCTCTACTGTGTTCTTTTGTCCTTATTATTATTCTTTATTATTTAAATATATATTTCATGCTATATATGCCTAGAAATTACTTAGTGTCATGATGATGCTACTACATCATTTTATTCTTCGACATTCTTATTCATTTCAGTGGTCCACAGAAAAATAAAATTACATTACAAAAACCTTTACACTACTACATACTACTTTTGTTTAAGGGCCAAGTACTTATATGTCAATTATTTAATTTGTCATATATTTATTTGAATTTAAAATATGATAGCATCTTAGAATATAACTCCTAGAATATATATATCTGTATATGCATGACTGTATGGATTTGAATATCTTCTTTCATGATAAAGCTTTTTTTGGTGGTTAAGAAATTAAGTATCCATACTTAAAAGAGATAATTTAATTAAGGGCAAATCATTGAGTAGCCTGGTTTCATTATATTTAAAGACAAGTATTCCTTGGTGAAATATTATTAAATAGTTTATTTTTCGGTGGAGATAACAATATGTTATATTTGCGTTGGTATTTTACATCTTTTATATATCATACATTGTTTAAATAATTATAATATTATAATCAATTTTATTTATATGTTTATATTATGATGTTATTGTCTCTTAGGAGATGTCAAAGCTAAGGCACACATATCTAAATAAACTATATATAAAGATGATGTCTTTTCCTATTATTTTTCTTAGAATAATGATAGGTGAATCTATAGAAATGAGTTTTTATATAAAATGGTGCTTTATATTTGGTATCTAATATTTGTTTAATTTATTTTGTTAGTAAATTTTAAATATTTAAAATTTTTTATTTTTATACTTTTACATTAAAAATAATAATTTTTAGGCACCATAATAAACACGTATATTTTTAAAGTAAAAGAGAGAAAAACAGAAGAGATAATAAGATGAACAATCGCTCCCACCCAATGTGAACTTTATGTTTAATGAATAAATTGTTAAAACAAGTAAAAATGATACTTTCTTGTAAAACCATAAGTATATAGTAATGAATGCAATATAATCCAAATCTTTGCTAGATGATAAACAAGGCTAAGTTACTATAATTTATAATAGGATATCTAGCATAGGCACACATCATTCTTTTCTTACATGATGTGAATCAAATAGTAATTAATTAAGTATGAATAGAACGTTAATTCAGATACTCTTATTTGATTAGATTAGTCCTAACAAATTTAATATCGATAGATCTCGATGAACATTCAATATTTTGAAATGAAGGAAGTGAAATTGGAGGATGTGACATGCATGTGGCATATATATGTGACTCGTTTTCGATGTATGCAAGGACCAAATGAATTAAGAAACGGTATGGGGGCATATATATATGAGTACAGTGTTTTCTTTTTGAGCTATTAAACTGTGACTTCATCACTTGATATATTTGCAGAGTTTGTGGACACATTATTCAAACTCAACATCATCATATCCAATTTATACACATCACAATGATCCCGTGAAAGGTCTCAGTAGACTTCCATTCCTCCTCATAATAATTTCATCATGTAATGTATGCAATGGTCCCAATAAACACCCATATCTCATTTCTTCGATACAATATCTAATTATTTATTTTTATCTTTAATGTGGTTTTTTCTAAACACTTTCATGAAAAGTTGGCAAAAATATTTGGTAATTAACAATATTAATGTTATACAAAGAGTTTAGTTTTGGTTCTAAAAGGATATGGGAGCCACTTCGATAAAGATGTCTAAAACGTTTTCTCTTAAAGATGTTTTTTAATAATTAAAATTGAACACATATAATCAATTATATTGTGTTATTTTTGTCAAAATTAGGCCAAACAAATTAATTTGACCAAAAAAATGGTGAATCAAATTTTGAATCAGTCTAAATATAAAAATAATATATTTTAATTGATTATATATATTAAATTTTAATTTTTAAAAAATATCTTTAAAAATAGACATTTTTGACATCTTTTTTTAAATGGCTACTAAACAATATATAAATAATTTTATAAAACCATCAAATTATGTTACTTTTTTAAAATGATTATTTATACGTAATTGTTAAATGAAGCTTTTTTTTTTCTTTTCAAAGTAGTAGATCCAAGGAGGAGTTTAGTTTGTATTAATTACAATTATAGCTTGCTTAGCCCCTTCGCCATTGTCATTATGGCAAAGTGAGACTAATTAAAAATAGTGGCCTAAATTACATACACTCAACTGATAAATCTAGTTATGTAAGGTAATAGAAAGTTATTGTTACTGATGTAATGATACATAATTAGATATATACATGTAAATTCCATTTGTTTTAATTATCAACGTATGAAAATTAATTTTTTTTTTAAAAAATAGTATATATTTTGAGAAATCAAGAGGTGTTGGCTTATATATATATAGAGAATATCATTTCATTTTCTCTGTTGTGGCGTTATTATGAATGTCTTAACTATTTGTTAACTGTATGTAATTAATGGACGCACATGATAACCATTGGAGATAATCCTTATTAATATGTAAATTACAACATAGAATAATTGAACTCCTTATAAGAAAATAATTAATAACACCATAAGAATTGAAAAACAAGGCATACTTTGTTCAATTTCAATTTGTTAAATTCAATTCATGGTTTGAACCGGGGTTTTTCCGTTTTTGGAAGTGAATCACCTAAATTTTATTAGGGAAAAGAAAAAAGAATAAATATATAATATAATTAGGAGAAGAAAAATAATGATGAATTAACTTATTAATTATTATCTCTCTACACCTAATAAAAGAAAAATAGACAAAGACGTTAGTGTGTTTGTAATAAGACATAGTTGTAAAACAACAAACGTAGCTGTCGGTGGAATAGATGTAGAATTAACAAATGCGTATACATTACAACTCGTATAAAAGAAAATAAAAATTCAAACATATTACATGATAAGTCCATCATAGTATTTAATTTTTCTGTTTTTTTGCAAACAAGAATTCATTATCAAATACAAGTAGAATTAAAGAAAGGTCAAGATGAAGCATATTTCCTAAGCGTGATAATGAATATTCAACAAATTGAGTGACATAATATAGATTTTCTATTATTTGATATAATATAAGGTTAGTTGTTTTGTGACGAGACGCCACATTATTATGACGACTTTGAATTTTGAAATGATCATTATGGTGTTCACGGACTATGATATTGTTCAAGGCAAGATCCTATAGTGTTGGAATATTGAGAGTTTATAGCCATAGGAATAACAAGAGAATCAAGATGACAAAATCAAAGATACGTATGCATCTATCATGAGTTAAGTTATATATATATATATTAAAGTAGTTTGTTCATTCCTTTTTATTGTTGAATAGAATGTGAAATTGCCACTAAAAATATAAATAAGAAAAAAAGAAGGGGATCAATTTGATGTAAAAAAAATAATATATACAAAAAATCATTTTCCAATGTAAAATTATGGTGCCAAGTGTGGGATGTGGACAGAAGCTTATGCATGGCTCAAAAGGCTAAAGTTTTTTTTGAAGGAATTTGAACTTTGGAAGGAATTAAGTCATGCCATCCTTTAGAAAATGTATTTAAAAATCATTGTACGAATCTTAGATAACAGATTCTCTCCATTTTTTCTTCAATTGTTTAATAAAATGTGATTTTTTATCTTACACTCTTTAAATGAGATTAAAAAAAATATATACAAAAAAATAAAAGATTATATTTTACTAAGTAATTAAAAAAAAATCTACTTCCTGAATATTAAATGTTTACCATGCCATCCTTTTGAAAATTGTTTAGAAATCATTTTTTCTGGTTGTTTATTTTATTTGTGTATAATATTTTAAACTAAGGAAATAAATGAATTGTTATTGTAATGAATAATTTTAGGTAACTAATTTTTTCAATTAATATTAGCTAATTTTTTAAAATTATTTTTACTTATTTTAAATTTTAACCCTAAATTATAAATTTTTAATTCTAAATTCTAAATCCAAACCTTAAAATTAACTAATATAGACTAATTAAAAATTAATTTCTTAAGTTTTTCTATTGTAATTTGCCCACTCATATTTACAGGGTACTTCAAATTGTTGTTTGTAGATGCCATATCAAGAATATTTCCCTAACCAAACCAAATCCTTGCAATTAGGGGTGTACATGGCCTGACCCGGCTTGAAGATCCGGTTCGATTCCGAACATTTTAGAGGCTAATTTGGTGTGATTTCACCGGGTTTAGGACCGGATAAGGGTCTCAAAAATAAACCCGTTCATTATTTCGGGTTGGGTCCAGACCATAGCTCGGGTCCGGGTCATAGCTCGGGTCGTCCGAACTCGGCCCGGTCATCATACACAATTAATATTTTGTGTTATTAGTGATGGATCATAGCTATTCTTGTGTGGAATTTAAGTATTGTAAACCTTAATATTTTGTGTTATTAGTCATTATAATACTATAAGTTACTGTTTTTTGTTTAGAATGCATAAGACTTTAGACTAATGCATAATATTGTGTTATTTGTATTGATTTAAATATTTGGTGTTATTAGACAATATTAATATTGATTGTAGTTATGCTTTAGTATTGATTGTGGTTATACTTTAATTTTGAAGATGGGTTGGTTCTTGTTATATTTTTCTAAGTGAATTTTACCATGTCAAATAAGAGTTAATACTCAAATTGACCCCTAAAATTTGACCTCTGACTCAATTTATCCCTTAAAGTTTCAAACCCTGAAATTTTGCCTCGAGCCTCAATTTGGCCCTTTTGGCGTTTTCCGTCACCGGAGAGCTGACCTGGCAAATTTAAATGACACCTGGCAGTCTCAAAACGACGCCGTTTTACTGTTGGCGCCGAAATTGTTAGAAACGACGTCGTATCCCTTAGGAAGGGGTTAAATGAAAATCTAAACACTAACCACTCCAAAGGTGAGACTGAGTTGACCTTTTCTCTTCCTCCACTTCTTTTTGTTTTTCTTCCCGTCAGAGAAGCACCATGGATGTCACAGTAATGGAGCTTTGAAGCTTTTCTTACTTCTTTCTACCCCCATTGTGAAAATTAATTACTTGGGAGTCATCTTTTGAAAAATAGGTTAGTAACAAAATTGATGCTCTCAACTATCGTGCTCTGTTTTTATGAAAATGTTGGTTGTGTGGTGTTTTTCATTTTTTTCACCCTACTTGATCAGTGAAACTTTGGGAGAATGTGGTTGATTATGATTGTTGATGATGATAGAATTTCTGTATGTTAGGATTTAATTTTTTTGCATGTGTGTGACTGTGATCAACCGAAGCGTTCAATCCTTTATCCGTTTGAGCAGTCTTTAATTCTTCATATTCCATTTTAAAATAACAATTATACTCCTTCATATCCCATTTTAATTTAATTGTTGATTGGATAATTTCTTATAAAAATAAAATATTTTTTGTACTGAACATTGTATGCATCAATGACCACCATGAATCTGTTTAAGTGATAATCATGAACTGAGAATTTTATATTTTGGCCAGTTATTGCAGTGTATTTAACTTTTGATTATTGTTTCATTAACAAAGTTTATGCTAATTTTTTTCATTATGTTCGTCTTGTTCTAAATATTCTTTTTTTCCTTATTCTGGCATAGTTTTCTACGGATCCTTATCACATTAAAAAAGGAGCTTGTTTCTATATTTTCATCTAATGTAGCAAAACACATAAATTGCTAATAAGACAATTCTTAAAACATTTGTACAATACAGGGACTTAGTTAGAAATGTTTAAGCTGTAAGTATCTAATTGAAAATTTTGATTTAAGAACTTGATTATGAACTTTTAAACCATAGAAAATTAATTGAAATTTAATGAAACTATAGAAATTTCTAGAATAATTATACTTTTTTCATTTCTGTGATTCTAAATACCATTCTTTTTAGCTTTATGATGATTATGTTACGTTAAGTATCAATAGTCTAACATATTAGACTATTTCTAATGCATATTATTTTGTACAACAGGTTTCAGGATCAATTTTCTCCCCTAGGGGATTATTTTGCAATAAATCTAGCAACTGTTCCAACTTGTAGAGTAAATGAGTGATCATAAGAGGTAGGCTCTCATAAAATTCAAGTAGTTCTTCCACTTACACAATTTGATCTGAATTTGGGTTTCAGTTTTACATAAAAATTTCTACAAAGATGTGAGTACATATAATATTTCAAGCACTGTTGTATAATTGAGTCTGAATTTCATTGGAGATTACTTGGTTATTGTAAATCCTCCTTCAAACCATAATTTTTTTTGTAATATGTTATGCTTTATATGCAATCATTCAATGCAGCAAAAGAATATTTCCTTTATTTAAGTTATGTTGGTACTTAATGGATCCGTTGTCAATGTCATTTTGTTACCATTGAAGAATTTGATGTAAATGAATTTTATGTAAATTATTGAAGCTGATAGAAGGCCGGATGAAGTTTTGCAATTAATATTATTCAACCAAAGTCAATTATTCTATTCAGCTTAAACTCCTATATGCATGTGAAAAACTCTTTTTTTTGTATCCTTGGCATTAAGTAGTGATTTTGACACATTACCATGTAATATAACATTATCAATACATATGTTCTCTAACATCATTTCAGTACTATTCTCCATTACCATTTCTTCTTTTTATTTTATTTTATTTTATCATGATGATTCTCTTCTTCTAGTAGGTGCTTCATTAATATTAGTTGACTTCAACTCTTTACATATCAATTTGTTAAATGGAAGAATGTGCTCTTTTGGTAAAAAATATTTGAAGAAGTTTGAGTAAATGGGAATTATACCGTATCTTTAACTTTTTTTCTTAATGTTCTAATTTGAATAGTTTCTCCCATTAATCACTTATGATCACTTTTAGTATTTCCTTTAAACGGAACAATTATATATGTAATTACATTCAAATTTTGTTGATTTTACTTGCTTTATTCTTTCATGTTTCATAATTAAGGATTGCATGATACAAATTAAAATTAGTGTTGTTGTCAATTTATTGAAGTTAGTGTTGTTTTTAACTATTGTCTCCTAACTCTTATTTATAGATGGATGAACGTATAACAATTGTGTATCATCATGGAGGCAATTTTGTTACCAAATCAAATGGCAGTTTGGTGTATGACAATGATCACGCTGATGAGTTGACTGGGCTGGATGAAGATGTATTAGATGTATTTTCACTGAGAGACTACTACAAGGTCCTAGGTTATGATAACATGGTTGAGTGTTGGTGGCTTGTTCCTGGTAGATCTATGAAGAGTGGACTGCGAGCACTAAGTCATGACAAAGAGCTAGTAGAGATGTGCTTCTATGCAAAGAACAATGAGGGAACAGTTCACATATACTATGAGCATGGAGTTTCCCAACCCATGGTAGAGGAAGAAGCACCTGAATTGAGAGAGCTAACACCCAATGCCACTGGTGTAGAAAATGTTGTCGAAGGGACCACACCTAGCCCAAAGAATAATACACCAACCAGTCCATCCCATAACAAATCACCCATCAACATCACAAGTGAAGGCCCTTCCAACGCAGCATCCAAGTCCCAACCTGCATCTGCTTCCACCCCCCTGTTGAAGGAGATACCAGCACCTAAACCCACACCTAAGCCCAGGCCAGCAACTAAGGAGAAACCTCAGCCTACATCTAAGCCCAAACCTGCACCTAAGGAGACACCTAAGCCCATACCCAAACCAGGGTCTAAGCCTAAGTCCACATCCAAACCAGCACCTAAACCCAATCCCACATCAAATACAATTAAGTCCACACCCAAGTCCAGGCCCAAACCCAATCCAACACCCAAATCAGCATCCAACCCAATCCAACACCCAAATCAGCCCATAAATCTAAAGCCACTTCATCCAAATCAACTCATACTACAACAAGATCCTCTGCTAGACTAAAAGGAAGAACAAAATACTGGCAGCAAGAAAACCTATGTAAGCCTCGATGACAGCAATTGTAGTGACAGTGACTCACATGATTCGTACGAATCTGCAGAAGACAGCCTATACAAGCCTGGAGCACAAGATAGTTCTACTGAATCAGATATTGAAGGTGTTCTACTGAATCAGATAGTGAAGGTGGTCTCTCAGCAGCTAGGTTGAGAGAATTTAAGTTGAAGCATGCTCCAGGTGCTGCCTGGAAGAAGGGCAAGAAGAAAATAGTAGAGGAAGATGACGGTCTAGTTGTGGAGAACTCTGATGAAGAAGTAGATTGGGTGCAAGTACTGGATAACAGAGAAAATAACCAAGAATCTTATGATGCATATTTTGAGGTCTGTTTGAGACACGATAATTGAATTTTCATGTGTTGCAGGTCCAGGGTTTGGCTTCAGCAGTAAAGGAGCTTATGCCCAATGTACACCATCGATTCTGTGTTTGGCATCTATGGAAGAATTTTAACAAACAATGAAAAGAGCAGAAGTACAGAGGACTATTATGGGAGTGTGCTAGGAAAACAACTCGCCATGGTTTTGATCAGAAGATGGATAGGTTAAAGAGACTGAACGAGGGAGCTTGGGCATATTTGGATAAGTGGCCTAAAGAAGCATGGACTAGGGCATATTTCCGACACGATCAAAAAATTGATAACATTTGTAACAATGCCTGCGAGGTTTTTAACTCGAGGATCAAGGAATACAGATCTAAGCCTATAATCACCTTGTTAGAGGAGGTTCGGATGTTTGCGATGCGGTCCATTGCAAAAAATAAGGTCAAGTTATCCCACCATGTTGGTAAGCTCCCACCAATCCAACATAGTAGATTGCAGAAAATTCGGAAAGAATCTCAAAAATGGACACCAATCTGGAGTGGAGATGAAGATTATAGAAATACCTACAAGCACTCTCTCAATCCAATACCCGGACAAGATCTTTGGGAGAGAAGTGAACAAAATAGGCCTCATGCACCTAAAATGAAGCAAAAGCCAAGGCCAATAACCCAAAAAAGACGGAAGAATGCTGATGAAGAGTCATCTAGTGTTAAGAAGTCAAAAACTGAAACCAAGTTGAAGAGAAAATACAAAGAATTCACATATACTTACTGTGGTACGAGAGGGCATACAAAGAGGAGTTGCGCTCATAGGAAAGCTGATGACCTTGCTAGTGCCCTTGTTAATGCAGCAGCGGCTGTTGTTGCAAAAGAAAAAGGTTCTAAGGCTGGAGAGGGTACAGATCCAGCAAACGCTGCTATTACTAACACCCAAGCTGTTGAGATTAATGAAAATGCTTCATTAGCACCACATCAAGCTATTGCTGATGTAAATGCTTCAGAGATTGTACTCACCCAACCCACTTACTCACAGCCAAAAAATCAGGAACAGGTAGTGTTTGGTTTCTAATATTTGATTAACTGTTAACTGGTTTATATTGATTTATAATACACGAGTAAATGTTGGGTAGATCTAACTGATTGATACTATTTGATAACAAATTGATTGGTTTTTGTTGGGTTGTACTTGTCACTATTTCTGTTCACAATTTTACTAGGTCCCTCCATCAGACCCACCTCCACCTCCACAACAGGTCACAAGGCCTCAAAAGTTGCAATCTAAGAGGAAAACAACTTTCAATGTGGACCCAATGCAAGGAGCAAGTTCTGGGACAGCTGCACGCTTGGCAGAGTTTATGACATTCGTCCCCACCCCAGGCTTCAAACCACCAACAACAAAATAGAAATCGGTTTGCAATGTTGACTAGAAGTTGTATAGAACATATTTTGTAGAGAGCATTTGATCAAACTATGCTCTTTTGATATTTTGTTACTATGTTATGTAGAATAATCTGTTTTGGTTTAGGATATTTGAAACTATGTTATCTAGGGTATCTAAGGTATGATACAGATACTGCTGTTGCTAATGCTGTGATATTGATAATGATTAATGACTATGAATTACTTATTTCTGGGTCTTATGTCAAGTGCAAGAACCACACAAGGTTCTATTAGATTTTCTTTTGTCATAACATCTCATCTATTTATATCTTTTTCACAAATGAACTATACACTTAAATTTATTCACTAATGGAAGTGCATACTATATATATAGTTATTAGAGCCAGCTCTTGATCTTGTCTTCATATACAGACTCGTAGCAGCTTCATATATAATCTCAGTTTTAAAGAATTTTACAGGATATATCATTAGCAAAGAAAACATAAAATTTCATTTCTATTTTCTCATTAAATACATAACAATGCTTCATTCAAATAACTGATATACAGTTACATATATTTGATCACACCTAATCCACAAGCTACAATCACAATTCCAAAAATAATAACAAACACAGATAACATAATATTCCACATTTTTAATATTCTAATTTCAGCTTCAACTGCACTAATTTTCCATCCCATAGATATTTTCCAATAGTCTTCACTAACTGAACTTTCATTTCTGCCAACTATGGCTTCTTCTTCTTCAACATCTTCCCATTTATAAAAGCTACACCATCTCTTACCGGTAGTCTACAACAGAAAAAATCCAAAAAAAATTGAGAGGAAGAACAGCTACAAAATCAACAAGCATTTGAGAAATAAGACACACAATTAACTTGCAATAATTCAACCAACTCACATTATAGTTAGAGCATCCATAGAATGGTCTTTCTGGATTGGAATCTGTCCCAGACCACCGAAGAATAGGACGCAACCCACAACCGCACCAATGCGGAACCTTCCCACCTCTGTCACCGTGTGCGTTCTTCACCCAGCCACTATGCGAACAAGCTCTACCAGAACTACCTGAGCTTTGACTGCTGCTTCGCAACATTCTTCTCACCTCTTTGAGACACTCTTCGATTTGGGAAAATTGGAAGTTCTAGGTTTTATTTGAAATTTTTAGGGGTTAAATTGAAGCCTTCAAACATTTTGCCATGTCATCTAACTGCTAGGGTGCCAAGTGTCTACCAAATTTGCCAGGTCAGCTCTCCGGTGACAGAAAACGCCGGAAGGGCCAAATTGAGGCTCGAGGCAAAATTTCAGGATACAATTAGAGTCAATTGAAACCTTGAGGGCTAAATTGATGCGGAGGTCAAATTTCAGGGGCCAATTTGAGTATTAACTCTGTCAAATAATGGTTGGAGTCTTAGAAATTTGGATATTTTTACATGCTAGCTTACAAGAAGGTATCAACGTAATGTAATGTTAACGGCCCAGTTTTCACCCGATATAATTGTGGCTCGAAAGTGTATTGGTTTCATCGAGTCTATAGCCGGATTTGGGTCTAATAAATAGGGTGGAAACTCACCTGCAGTCGACTGCAGGTGAAGTTGCTTCTAGATCGTTGACACGTGTTACTGTATGGTTTAAAAAAAACCAATTTATTTTATACAAATGGTTTATTTAAAAAAATCGGTTTAAATAGACTAAATAACTACTTTTAAAATAATTTAAACTCTTTCTACGTATTATTCCTAAATTCCTAACAGATGAATTTGATATGTTCTTTTTCTTCATTCATATTGACTAATTTTTCTTTAAATTTATCTGAACTTTTTTTATTTAATTTTTGTCAAATATATGTATACAAATTGTTTGAAAAAGTAAAATTTAGTATTCTGAAAAAGAAACAAAATTCACAGTTTTTGTTATAGGAATGGCATAAATGATATTATCTGTCCTTTTTTTTGTGTCTCTGTTTCTATTTTCTTGATGAGTTTTGTTTTATTTTCCATAACTTACATTTTCAGTTGCTTTTAAATTAAGCTGTAAATAGATTTTAAATTAAGCTGTAAAAATATGTTCAATTGCAAATTTATCGTTAAATTAAATTTTATGGTAATCAATCAATTAACTTTTATTTTACTAATAAACTATTTTCATGCAAATTATTGTTGATTTTTCCATATTATTCTATAAATAAATTATTTTTTTAAGATAATAAGACTATAATTTACTTGTCTAGAAATTATGATTTCACTATCATTCACGTTTTTGTGCTTTTACTTATCAACTAGAATTTATTTTTTAATGAAATTAGAATTTATTTTCAATAAAACAAAAGTATCTAATCAAACTATTAATTTGGTCTCCTTAAATAATTGAACATAATATTATTAATTTTGTCTACAACAAAAATTTTTAATAAATTTTTTCAAAATAAAATTGATTCAAAAATAGAGAAAAAAAGAACAACTAATGAAAATATTTATTTTGACATTGCCATCAAGAATAGAATAGTTATAGAAAAAATTCAACCAAATAAAAAGGACCTAACTCATACAATTAAACTACCATCATATCATCACAATAAACTATAACATCACCAACTAAAGAGACATATAACAAATATGAAAGAGATCATGCCAAAATTTCAACAATGTTCATGCTATCAAACTAGTCTACGTTATACCATAATTACATTTTTGTCTTCCATCACATGAAATTGCCATGGATTATCTTGGTATTTATGATCCTGAACATCAAAATGGTGTGATGACATAAATATATACGTATTTATTAAATAATTTTCATCATTCACAGAGGAATGAATAAAAACATAAATTAAGAAATACATTTGAAATAATAAATTTGATTAAGAAATATAAATAAAAGGAACATACCTAATTGAAAGTTTCATATTAGTTCTGAAAAAGGGATTGAAAGAGAACGAATTTTACGTGCGAAACGAAGAAGAAGAGAATAAAAGTAACTGTTTGGTTCAATTCAAACCGATTTTTTTAAATAAACCATTTATATAAAATAAACCGATTTTTTTTAAACCATATAGTAACACGTGTCAGCCATCCAGAAGCAACTTCACCTGCAGTCGACTGCAGGTGAGTTTCTGCCAATAAATAGACCCATCTATATTTCAGATCAGGATCACATCAAACCCAACTTCACTCGACCCATGTACATCCCTACTTGCAATAATAAGAACCAATGAGGCTGCACAATTCATGTTGTTTAAGCATATGCAAAAACCCTAATCATTTGATTAACCCCAAATTTCAATTCCCCTCTGAATCACTTTTGTTTTAGAATTAAATAAGGAATTTTACAATTTGTTCTTTTTTTCTTTTTATTACAAATCCATGTCAAACCACAATTTTACATACAAAGATGGTTCACCACCTGAACTAAATTGACATTTATGCTATCATGTTTCAATCTAAAATTAACAAAACAACCTTAGAGAAGAACACTATGAAAGAAAAAAGGTAACATAGATAATATATAATAGATTACTCTCATTTACTCTTTCAATGCGAAAGTTACATTACAAAGGCTTCGCACCACCACCACTCTCCTGTCCATTATTCACCGGTGTCGACGAGCCGCTCCTTCGGGAACCACTATGGCCACCTGTGATTGTCCTCCCCATGAACTTCCCGGCTTTAGCAAAGCCGCTACCAACTGCTCCAAGACCACTACCAACAAACCCAGCTCCAGCACCAAGACCACTTCCAACAAGTCCGGCTCCAGCGCCAAGACCGCTTCCAACAAGCCCTGCGCCGGCAACAACACCAGAACCAACAAAACCAACACCGGACCCTACTATCGACGCTGCTCCATCTAGTGCGTCCATCGTGCTTCCTATCACTCCCTCCGCCTTCAGTTTCTTCCTCGTTTCTAGTATCTCTTTCTCGGCTTCTAGTGCAGCCAATTGCTCTTCCTTGTTGAATTGGTGATAAAAGACCTGCAATTCCAACATGATTATATTTATCTTTCAATCAAGTAAGAGGCCAAATGGGATGGTAGGTGTTCAATAAATATGCCAATGATACTAAGATTTCAAAACCCAATAGGAAGACAAGAATCAGTAACCTTCTCTATTTTTAACAATCCATGAAACTTAAGCTGATAGGTTAAGGCATATAAATGAAGGAGTTCACATCTTAATGCATGATCTCATCCAATAACCCTTTTGAGCTTTGGCTGTGTTTGCTAAGTTTCTTAGTAATAGAAACTTGGAAAAATTAACTAGGTACAAACACATTTCGCTTTTTAAGTTATTTATCTTATTTTCCAAACAGGTTTGTATCTATCAGTGTCTATAATTTTTCCCTATGACAATTATCAAATAATTTTTGACTTATTTTAAGTATAAGAATAGAGACAATTAGGATCCAACTTCAAACTAGATGGTAACAGAAATTCTGTTACTACCACGGATCATCACTCTTAAATGCGTAAATTGCTTTATAGAGAGTCTCATGAATTACTTTATAATGCAAGAACCTCTATATACCATGCAATAAAGCCCTCATCATAATGTTACAATCAAGTATATTTCCATATATACCTTTATAAACAAGGTTCCTCGATCCTTCTTGTCTTTAACCTTCAATGTATCGAGAGATGGCAACAGCCTCAATTCAAGATCCTTTTCAGTTTCTGCTTCCAGATCATTGAGGAGTAACTTTACTACTCCCAATCGCTTATCTTGTCCAATATCTTTATCAAAAACCTATTTCGAGAATCATGAACATGATATACATTAGCTCTATTAAATCAAATCAATGTATAGCTATAATAAGACAGAAGAACCTCTTGTTTTCAATAAAGGGCATTACTTCTCTGTCCAAGAATAAGTGCCTTTTCAGGTTTTAGCACAAAAGTCAACAAAAAATCAAAATCGAAAAATTGGAGGGGGGAAAAATGTATCATTATTGTTTCGACAAAACTGCCCTGCTTAATAAATTGTAAAAATGGCATAAAATTATAAACCTTCACCCCGGAAAAAAACAAAAGAGACATTTATTCTTGGACAGAAGGAGTAGTCGGCAGAAGCGAGAAGCATAAAATAAGGTAAGCATTAGCAGGGTAAAACCTCAAGAATAAGTGACTGTGTCTCCTTGTCTTCTACAATCACATCAAATGTCTGATTCCAAACAGGATTCAAGTTGTTGTCAACAACCTTGGTTTTAACCTTAAATAAGGGTCGAATATACAAAACGACATAAGGATCTGATTTTCCAATCATTTCCATATTCTTTAACTCGTTCGCTTTGACTATGGTGACTGTAAGCTTTCCCTGTGGTTTAAGCTCCAGTTCACTGCAAATAAACCAAAATCACTTATGTAGCATGAATATATTTGAACATTGATGGTATTCCTAGTTCAACACGTTTTGATCGAAACAAGAAGGAAAGAAAACCAAAGGCAAATTATCCTGAAGTTCATATTTACCTAGTATCAACAGGTATGCCGCCAAGGGGAACAACAATCCTATGAGGCCATTGGAGCATATCAGTAACAATTGACTTCACTGTATCCTATTAAGTGAAGTGTAAATTATAGGAGTATTAGAAGTGCTAGTTTCAAATCAGTACAAGGGAAAGACACGAGTGCATGAATAGACAAGACTCACATCAATCATATCTGAAATTCCGGGAATTGCTGTCAAACTTCCACCAACAGCTTTCAAAGTGTAATCAATTTTGGGTTCCGGCTGATCAAATGTTAGTTGAAAAGTCAGTAATTCTGAGACTGGAAAATTGAAAGTAGCTTACCTGCAACTATCTTCAGTTGGAAATAATTCACCAGTTTTAATCATGTACATGGAATAAGAAAATGATTAAAGAAACCTCAATTGTAGAGAAACTTGGATATTTTACAATAGGGTAAAATATATTTTTTGTCCCTGAAATTTGACAAAAGTTTCAAAAATACCCCTAAGTTTTATTTTGTTTCAATTTTATCCTAGAAGTTTTCAATTTGCATCAAACATACCCTTGACGGCTAATTTTTCAAAAAATTTAAGACCAATTCAACAACAATTTCATAAGAACAACCCTCAACATAAGCAAATCAAGCATAATTTTCATGCATTATTGTTAGATTGGTCTTAAATTTTTTGAAAATTTACCCGTTAAAGGTATATTTGATGCAAATCAAAAACTTCTGAGACAAAATTGAAACAAAATAAAACTTAGATGTATTTTTGAAACTTTTGCCAAACTTTAGGGACAAAAAGTATACTTTACCCTTTACAATATTACCCTCATGACATAAATTCTCTATTCTTTAATTATTTCCTTCCACCTCTTTCTCTCCCTTAATTATGGGGATATGATTGGAAAAAATAATTAATATTGCTAAGTTTTGCTTAGTAAGAAAGAATGGAACACCAAAACATGAAGCCACTATATCTATTATTTTTCTTCTAGAAACAAAATTTGTTATCCTTGTCTTTTTCTAAAATTGTTATCCTTACTTGTTTTAGCTATTTTGAAATTCATAATCAATTTAGTATAAATAGGTAGCATTGTTCTCTATATCAAACACAACAATAAAAAATTCATCATCTTTTCTTTTCTTATTCTTTCGCAGTTTTATTAATATCCTTTTATACAAATTTATGGCTTCATTTACCTCAGCAAGTAAGGCAACAACGACAGCAGAAATGCAAGGGATCTCTTCAGCAAGTTGGAATATAACTCGGATAATGGTAAAAACCTGTAGATCCTTCAACTGAAGCAAAAAAACACACAAGTAAAAAGTTTTTCCCAATTGTAGAAGGATCATGATGAAACTCAACATCAAGAGATACACTGCGGAGTGAGTCTAACCTGTATAGGGATTGATGCAACAAGTGCAGCTTCAACAGCAAGAATAATACTGGGATCACCACCCCAACGGAAATCAATGTCCATTATGATTTGACCTTTGGTAAGACTTTGAACTCGAATACCTGCATGGGTGAAGGAATCAATGGTACATAAGTTACTGGCATATAATGATTTCACAGAATATGGGTAATGAAACTTAAACTTGTTGGAATATTAATATGCCGAAAGGAAGAGAAAAGAGGGGGTTTTTTTGGGTGGGGGGTGAGGGGCAGTTTTGCATATGTCACATATATATATCTTTAGTAACTTTAGAATAGAAAAGAATATGCCGAAGGATACTATAGTTTTGATACCTTCAATTTTCGGAGCAACATTTCCAAGTGACAACTTGCTGAACTTCAAAGAAGTAATTCCAGGAGGTCTGTAATCTTCTAGTAGTGGTTCAACAGATTCTCTGATAACCAAAGTTGCTGCCTACAAGTGAACGAAATCCACCATCAACGAGTCAGATTTACAATGAAACTACAGCAGAAGTAGAGCCTAAGGACAAAGGGACATGGGATTCATGTCTAAGCCAAGGAAGGAAAACAATGTGTACAAAATCCATACCTGTAATTTTTTATACATAAATTTGAGAGTGAAAATAAGGGGAGAAATGCAATTAGAGGGAGTAGTTCAGGAGAAACGGAAAAGGATGAACATATATTGAGGGTAATCCTGAAAATGGACCAAAGGGGTAAATTGACCCTGAGGCTTTTCACATTAAGAGTATCATTCAAGACCACTTAACATATTGATATTTAAGTTAAATTAACCATTAAATTTATAAACTCAATGGATAGAATGATAATAATCCAAAGTGATAGTACATATTTTCTTGTACTGCTATTGCTTGAGACTAAAGCAAGAATATACATATGTAAGAAAACCGTTTCCTTCAAACAACAGAGATTTGGAAGTAATATACTCAGCTACGAGAATAATTAGAACTTAATTTGATTACAAACAAGAAATATTCTCTAACATAACATGCTCAACTACAGAAACGAGGAAAACGTCAAGTTCTAACCAAGAACAATCCTGTAAGAAACCAATGGATGGCATTGCAAAACAGTCCTCAACTATTATATAAATGCATAATCAGCTTACTCACATCTGCCACAAATGGCCAAAGTTTGGACAGCTCCTTGTTTAGCCATTTCACCTTTAAAAAGCGATGCAAAGAAGAGTCATACAAAGAGAACAATTATACCAGATGACAACAACAGTAGCATCGAGAAAATATACTTGCTCATATGCAGGAAAAGATATCCACTCCGGCAAACTATCGCCACAAAGTTTCTTCAGATCTTCTCTGTTAAGGGATCCAAGGATTTTAATATCAGCTGCCTGCAAGGCAAATAAATAGTCAATGTCAAAGACAAGAAATATATGTATTCACAGATTAACATACGACAGTTTTTCAAATAGAATATAAGGCCAAGACAATTTACATGATAATGTCATACAATTCATCACAATATGAACCCCCTCCCCCCTTTTTTTTGTTGGCTCGTCTGTTGAAGATTGACAACACGAACCATCCCACATTCTTCTACTTTAGTAGTTTAGATTAGGGTTGTTTTCAATCATCTAAAAATTCCCAAACATAACCTAAGGATAGGAACTCAGTTAGTAAGCAGATGAAGAATCTAATTAAGCTTCTTGAATAACCAGTTGCTTCAAGAAGCATAATCTGTATTCTCATCCAACCAATTTCTTTTTCAGGGTATTCAAAGTTCAAACTCAATATTGCTACTCTATATGATCCTTTCTCACAATGATTCCATACCTTCAATGAAACATATGATCCCCCAAATTTCACTCCAAATTTGACCAAGTCAAACACTGTTACATCTCACTAAACTCAACCATTTTCCCCCAACATTGCTCAGAACAGAGAATCCACATAATCTCCAACACTGTTCATCAGCAAAAACCAAAATCAACACAAATAGAACAGTGCCAATCAAAACCATACCTTTCCAATTCGCTTGGCGCTTCGGTACCTCATCATGCGCTCCCATGCTGCCATCAATGCTATGCCAAACAAGATACCCATGAAAATCCCAGAAATCAACCCCATTTTTTTCTCAGATTCCAAACACCACCTTCCCTGTCAGCACCGAAAAACACAAGTCCAAAAGGGTCAAAACCAGAAAAAAAAAAAAACCTACCCACATGAAAAAATCACAAATTTAAGACCAATCCATAGAGAAAGCATACAAGTCAAGCCAAAAAATTGAAACTTTATGTGAAATTTGAGGAAAGAATCTCAAAGAATCACTACCTTTGGAGGAAGAAATCCCAATTTTGGGTATGAAGTGAAATTCTGAAGAGAAGGACCAAAAGTTGCAAACAAAAGGGAAGAAAAAAACCCAAGTTTCTCTTTCAGTTTCCTGTTTATGCCAGAAACTGTAGGACTCTGTCTCTCTCTGTGTATTATTTTTTGCCCCAAAACTGTGAAAATAAGCCAAAAAAAAGAACTGTAAGAAAAAGAAAAGAAAATAATTTTCTTGTTTATAACGTCACTTTCAATGTTTATCTTCTCTTCCTCCACAAGAATCAGGATTTTACACAAAGCATTAAAGGCTTTTAAGCTTAGCTGTATATAGTTACATTACATAAGCCAATAAGGACTCACTCACATCTCATTCAACGTTAGTCTTCAATTATCTTACAAGATCGCATTTTTTTCTGGGATTTTATTTGTTTAATACAACTATACAAGTGTCAATTACTCAATTGCAAGATTAAATTGAAAATGGATTTATATTATTGCATTAAACTATTAATATTTCATTCTAATTACTAATAAATAAGGTAAATTTTGATTGTTTTAAGATTGAAAATATTAAGTATATATATTTTTTATTTTGAGAATTTATTCTTACGTTTTGCTATAATATTTATTTGAGTTTATCTTTATTCTTTACATAATTTTTATTACAATTAACAATAAAAAATGGAAACTTTTATTAAATAAAGTGTTTAAGTAAATAATTTATAATTAATTAATAATTTTAAATTCTTTTATTAGAATGGAAATCAATAAAATAGCAATATTATAAACAAAAAGTATAACATTATACTCAAGATTTACTATTGTAGTATTGTATGTAATTAAAATTGGTGTACAAAATGGAAAACAACTATTTTTTTCCCCATCAATAACCCTTTCATATTGAGAAATTATTTTGAATTTTACGATATATTTATAAATTAATATATTTAAATGAACTTTTAATTGATAGATTTACAAATGAAATGTTAAAATTATTTATTATTATGAAATACACAAAGTATTATTTAACCAAAATCTTTAAATTCTAATTGGGACATATGATATGACCACAAAAAAATAATTGGGACATATGATTGGTATTTTGAATAGTTGAACAAATAGCATTCGAATAATTGAGCCGTTTAATATATATATTGTGGTTTTTATTTTTATTTTCTCAGATAATATTGTCGTTTAATTTTTTGTTATACACTTTTTAGTAGATTAAAAATTATATAAAAAGTATTATATAATAAAAAATTACACTTTTAAAAACTTATTAAAAAAATAAAAAAAATGATTTCCTAGCTTATGAACAGATGTGAATGTCATGTCAAAGCAAAGCAATTAATCCAGAAAATTACTCTACTAGTATTGTTGACCGTTTGGTCCGTTATAGTTTTGGATATATCGAAGCATGAAGGAAAAGTGATAGCTAAACTAATAGCTTTATGCCATTTGGAGTTTTGTCTCTTTAGGTATGTCCAAAGAGCAATCATGCCCAAGAAGCAAACCACATTTTTAGGGCATACCATGTGTTGTGTGTTCCTTCCTTGACTTTTTCAGTCATGTTTCAAGGAATTTTTGTAGACACATTTGGCTTTACCAAAAGTCTATTACTCTATTACATGTACTTACTAGTTTAGGTAGTAAATGAAAAATGTAAATGTTAGGTTTAAATATCATGTCCATGTGGCCAATTACTTCACTACTAAGCTGGCAATTAGGTTTCTTTCTTCTTCTTCTTAATTTTCCTTTTTTTTATTAACAAAATCAAAAGATATAGAACTTGTTTGGACTCTATTTAAAAAAAAAATTTAATGATCTTTTTTAAAAGATTTTTTATAAAAATAAAAGCAATTTTATATTTAGATATTTTATGTCATTTTTTTATATATTTATCAATTATATTTGAGTTTAAAAATTTGTTAAATATATTAAAAAATAAAAAATATTATTACAAAAATTTTTTTATATCAATTTAATAACGCCTAAATAAACACATAATATGAATAAAAAATTTCAAAAAGTATATATATATTTTTATCAGTAAAAGCTCATAAAAATTCTGCAACAGAAACGTGAAGGTCAGTTTAAAACAACTAAATCATATAATTAACAAAACCATCATCTAAGCATAAATTAACCAAAATATATTACTAATGCATAAATAAATCATCAAGACATATATAATTTACCCTTCTTTAATATTTTAAAGTAGCATTGTTAATTATAATCAATATTACCTTTCAAAAAATATCAGATTTATTTAAATAACTTATTGTTATATATATTTTCATATTCAAACCATAAAGGGGGTGTAGTTTTTTTGTTAGTCCTTTTCTTGTTCCCCCTTTCTTATGGTGGGATTAATATTTATTTATTATGTCATGTGGCGAATTGCTTCATTATTAAGATGATAAATCTTTTTCTTCCGTTTTTTTTCCACCATATATGGATTTATTTTAAATAATTTATTGTGATACTTTCTTATTCGATAAAGGGGCCTACAACTTTTTTTCTTCTTTCAAATAATTTATTGTTTTTTCTTTGTGGTGTGTGGGGTTGGGAGAGGCATTAAGGCTTAAGCTAAAAAATATTGTGATATATGCTAGTTGGAAATAAATAATGAACAAATATCTATACTAAATTATTAGTATTTGGTAGATGGTGATTGGAAGAGAATTGAATGTGTGTAAATATCTTATTATTGGTTGACATGAGTTAATGAGGTCCCACTTTCCAGAATGTATGGATAAAAAGCACAGTTGAGGTAAAAATTAAAACTCATACGGTGTAATGGCTTTAAAGGATCCAAACAGAGGAAATTTTTGGAGGATTTTTGTAGGGCATTGATGATTAGATTTTTGACGGTTTAGAATTTTACAAATAAAATCTCGTCGAAGTATAGTTTTTAAACCAAACAATAATCCTTTCATACAAAAAGTTGTTTGTCACTAAAACAAACCCCTAAATTTATAAATCGAAGTATTCAAATCTCGGGTCGTTCTCCCTAGGAATTGTAATGAAGTGTTTTGTTATTGGTTGAGTTATTTTTTGGGTTTTGGATAAGAAGCATGAAAAGTAAATGGCAATGAAAATAAACTAACAACTATAAAAGGTTCTTGGCAAGGTATGAAAATTAGAAGTCCTATCCTAGTTATCCTTCTCAATTGTGATGAGAATTGTTCATTGCTACCACTTAGTTAACCCTTACTAAATAAAGGAAAGTCAAGTGGATGAATTGACTTGAGCCACAAGTCCTAGCCAACTCCCAAGGAAAGACTAGCTTTAGTGCACTCCAAACCAATTAGCAATCTCTCCAATTATCAATCAACAAAGGAATTAGATAACTCAAGAGTCACTAATTACTCTACCTAGGCCAAGAGGAACAAAATCTATACTATATCTAGAAGAGGCATTTCAACAAACACATAAAAGGCAATAAAAGTAGACAACATAAATTGCAAGAATTAAAGAGAGATCTAACTACAAAGGCAAGAGATCAACAATAGAAAAGCAAAGAAGAACAATTATTATGAATTACCTCTTATTTAATTGAAGGAAAATGGAAGGAACAATAGTAGATCTACAACAAAATATAAGAACAACATAAAGGAAATTGCAATAAAAGAATGGAAGAAGAATGAATGTAACTACAATGAATTGAAAGGTAGAAGTAGAAGAAGATGAATTAAAATCTAGATCTAATAACTAAACCTAATCTTAATCCTAATCCTAGAGAGAAGTGAGAGCTTCTCTCTCTAAAAACTACTTCTAGAACTAAACTATGACTAATGGTAACTAACTTCTAAAGTATGAAAGTATCCTCATTTCCCGTTCAATCCTTGGCTTAAATAGTATCAGAAATGAGTTGGATTGGGCCCACAAGGCTTCTAAAATCGCTGGCCATGTTTTGCTTTAAGTGAACCAGGTGGCAGCAACGGCGTGTGTGCGTACTATGTGCGTGCGCGCCACCATACGTATAGCAACTATGACAAATCTTATATCGTTTCGAAGCCCCGAATGTTATCTTTCTAACCCAACTGGAACCGCATCATTTGGACCTCTGTAGCTCAAGTTATGGTAGTTTAAGTGCGAAGAGGTCGGCTTGACAGCTTTCCGGTTCTTTCATTTCTTCATGAGTTCTCCAATTTTTCATGCTTCTTTTTTCATTCCCTTGATCCAATCTTTGCCTCCTAAACCTTAAATCACTTAACAAACATATCAAGGCATCTAATGGAATCAAGGTGAATTAGATTTAGCTATTTTAAGACCTAAAAAGCATGTTTTCACTCTTAAACACAATTAAAGGAGAATATATAAAACCATGCTATTTCAATGGATAAATGTGAGTAAAGGTCTACAAAATACTCTAAATTCAATACAAGATAAACCGTCAATTTAGGGTTTATCAGGCATCACATTTTTTTTCAAGTTATAGAGAATTATTAATCACAAAATTACACTTGAATAAAATATTTATTTTTGTCAATTTGTTTACCACCATATTTGTCATTCCAGGTACGAATGACAAAAAAAATATATTTTTTATGACTAAAAAAATAATTTATATATGACGTAATACAATCAAAATTTTAGAGACAACATCATTTAGTTCACGTGTATTCTTGAAAAAATAATCACTGACTACTAGAAAAATTTAAATTGAGTCAGTCTCAACAATAATAAATTTAAGAGTAAAGTATTGTTTTTGTTGGGGTAAATCCTATTTATATCCCTAACGTTTAAATCATCCTATTTGTATCTCTAACGTTTGTAAAAGTGATTCAATGTTATCCTATTATCAATTATACATCATGAACGCTTTAGTTTGAGTTTTAAAAATCTGTTCTTGAAATTAGAATACAAATATTTGAGATAGAATCGATGATCCACTCCGAAAAATAGCTCATCAAAAGTTGAAATAATTCCTACAACATTTACATAATTCACTTTTTTATGGACATAATTGAATTTAAACACAAATACTGGGTATAACATTAAAATCGAACACATTCAAGTGAGACTTAATTGAGAATGAATACATCCAAGTGAAAATAATTGAAAAATATAATCTGATTTGTTAGTATAATTGATTGTAGGATAACATTGAATCACTTTTATAAACGTTAGGAATACAAATAGAACAATTTAAACGTTAAGGACACAAATAGGACTTATCCCAAACGTTGGGGACAAAAACAATACTTTACTCTAAATTTAAATTCTTTATTCCAATATAATAGAAATCCTAAAAAAATAGCATCAAACTTTTTCAATACAGCTAAATTTAAAACTAAACCTCCTAAAATAAAGCCTAACAACCCAATCTTCATTTGAGTCCCTGAGGCTTTTTAATTTGCCAAAGCTAACTTCTTTTTTATTTTATTTTAAAAAGGGAATGCTTTGTTTGTTTAATATCTTGATTCTTGAGGATGGGGTAAGCAAGCTTATTCACTTTCTAGTTCCTATTTGCATTGGAAAATCACAGAGGGATCTCTTTGGTTTTTGACTAGGGGATATTGGAAAGTGATGCAAATTCTAATTTATGAATTTACCATGTATACAATAGAAACATATTAACTTTTTGGCGTGATGGAACAACATTATAACTATTATTACATGCAACTTAAAAAAAGTTTTTGGATGTTACTTGTTTTCCTCCTCATCCAATGCACCTCATCTTTCTTTGTTCTTTAAGAAACTCATTTTTATATGAAGAAAAAAGAAACTTGGATGCATGATTTCTAGAGTCCTTAGATTGTATATAATTTTTATACACTTCTTTTTTTTTAATTCTTTTCTATTAAATCTAATTTTTTATTTAAAATGTAATCACAAGCTCAAATAAATCTAGGAGAATAAGTTTGACATTCTGAATTTTATACTTATATATCAAATTATATACTACTATTTGGTATAAATACAAAAAGTAAGCAATCATTTTTACTGAATAATAGTACATATATTTTTCTAGAAAGTTTCCACACCAACAATGTATCATCATAAATTTCTAAATATAGTTTATAAAACAGAGTAGCAAACTTTTCAAAGATTTTTATTTAAAGATGTAAAAAAAAAAAAATCAATGATTTGCTGTGCCAACAGATTTAATATTATGTTAAGCTAATACTATTCATTGTTCACTTTTATACTCAACGAAAATTCAAGAAATTATATAATTGGTGGCAAACAGTGTCTGAATATAATTGTTGAGCTCCCATTAAGTGACTTCTTATCACATTTAGTTTGGATAGTTCAGAAACCAAGAAGTTTTTCACCTTTTTTTTTTTATCTTGAAATAATTTCTTAACTCTCAAGTCTCAAAGCTTTCAAGGGCTTTGTGTAATATTAGTTGTATCAGCCAAGGAGCATTAGTAGGGGTTTTTATATGAAGGAGATTCCTTATCAACTCAATACTCAAAAACCATTTATCATGAGCATTACTTACAACAATTTGCAGAATAGATTCATCAATTCTTCATACATGTCAGTTATTAGCTCAAATTTGTAATTGTATTTAAAGCAATTGTTATCTGAAGCATGCAAACGGCCTCATTTGCAAAACAAATTTAGGGTTTAGATTTATCCAATGCATGCAAATGGCCACATTTGCAAAACAGTTTTTTTTTTTATTTTAGCTAATTTTTTTAAATATGAAAAAAAAATTGTGTGTAATTTATTATAATAGCTAATTAGTGTGTTTTTCTTTTGATATATTTTTTTTTAATTTTAAATAAGAAATCGGACTCTCGAATTTGAAGAATAATAAAATTTATAGATCAGATTTCATAATGCACAAATAGAGAGTCTGATTTGTGTTAAAAAAGAAATTTTCAATCGTAAAGCAAATCAAAAGGTCTAATTTGTATATTTAAATTTTTTTAATACTAAAATACAAATCTTAGAATCAGATTTATATGTTTAAAATAAAATAAATCTAACTCTCAGATTTACATGTTTTAAAAAAAATTTAAGAGTTACAAATCTGACAGTTAAATTTTAAATTTGTGATCTTTATATATATTAAAAACAATCCCGCTACGTTACCAACAACATTTCTGCCAACATCTGCCAATTTTTGTTTATGATTATATTTAACGGAAGTATCTTTGTGGATGTGTCTAATAAAAATATCTTTTTTATGGCTGTTTTAATAGAAGTATCTTTATATATGTATTTTCTGGATGTGTCTCTTTGTACATGTGTTTAAAATATAATAATTAATTATTATTGGTAATAAGTTGGCAGATAGTATATTAATAACATATACTTTTCCTATTAAAAAATACCAAATCTTAATATTGTTGAAAAACACTATTAAAAACACCACCAAAATTAGGAAGCGACGTATTTAACATGTACTAAGAAACATTCACAATCACTCATTTTCATTTATAATGATGTCGGTTTTAGTTTTCACTTTAGTTTTCTTTCATCTTTCTCAGCACTTTGCAAGTGATAATCTTAACTTGAACATCAAACTACCTCTTCACCACTATGTTCCTACCACCATTTTATAGTTGATTTACTTTGGATGCTTCTGGACCGTTGAGATAAGCTAAAATGACCGATCTAATCTTAAACCATTAATTTTCTTATCAACCGTTTAGATGCAACACTGAACCTGAATAGGTCCAAATCCTACGAGGGCAGCCCGGTGTACAAATGTCCTGTTAATGCAAAATTTGAGAAAGGACCGCACTAAAAAGTGTAATATAAACAGATAATTGCATTGGTAGTTAATTCTAGGCTTGAATGATCTTAAAGACAAAGCTCCCTTTCCACAGATCCAAATGTAACATTCGAATTATTCAAATACTCTTAAGGTGGATTTATGATACATATTTATATAATTGAAAGGAAGTATTAAACGAAAAGCTTGAAAATGAGTAAAATAAAATCGCGAATCAAAAATACTCTCATATCAATAAAAGAAAGATAAAGCGCCTTCGAAAAGTGATATAAAGTAAAGTATTAAAGAAGAATAAAAAAAAGACAGGATATATATTATATATATATATATATAGAAAAAAGACCCTCTAAAGTGACCATGTTAGTAAAGTAATAAAGTGATACTTTAATCACATTTGAAGTACATAGCCACTAGTCGCGACCTGCGAAATTTAGGTCGGCTAGGGTTACAGAAATAAAAATAAGTTTGACAACAGTATTTTTCTATCTCTCCTAAAATATACATAAAGGTCTCTATACATAAAGGTCTCTATAGACAAGTTTTCAAAATGAATAAATATATACATATAAGCTTTTCAAAATAAGTACAGAGTATTCTAAACAAAAGTAAATCAAAGACCCAAAGATCTTCATCTCTCAAATGAATCACAGCTCATTGCTGAGCACTAGGATCTACATCTGAAAAACAGAAGATATATACGAAATGAAAACTCCTGACTCATGGGTTCTCAGTACAATAAAAATGTCAAATAATACTGCATAAGGCAACACGAAATCACTAAGCAATCTTAAACTCCATACCGCTCATATCCATCTTGAATTATCTCTAATCCATAAATTGACAACTATCATAAAAGGATTCTAATTCTAACTCAACATTCTTCATACTTTCACAACTCTCAAACAGAATAGAAACTAGCCCTCAGCGTCAACCGACACTAGTATGAGGTACCTATCAAATAAGCAAACACGATAAATGCAGACAAGGACTACACAAGCAAGTTAAAGTAAAGCAAATAGCATATAATCATATAATATATTCAATTAGGCAAACTAATACAATTAGACAAACTCAAACAAATAAAAAATATACAAATGATGTATATCTGCCCTATAGCCGATGAATTTCATCTGTCGGTTATCAAACCAACCTGACATGTCTAGTAGCGAACCCTAAACAGTCCCTAAGCGTACATCCCCAAGAGTCTATGCTTATATATAATCATGCAATCAATTTCATTTCATTGGGGAGATCCAGAGAGTTTAAGTGCCTGGTAACAACTTGGAGGCAAATCATTGCATCTACTCCGGAAGGCTCAAACCGAACCCGAAACAAGTGGATCAATGCCACTGCATCTACCCAGATAGGTATATAACAATCAGAATCATGTTTAACAATAATTTCATTATCAATCTCATTAACAATCTCCTCTTCAATCTCTTCTTAATTCATACTCAATCTTAATTAATCTCATTCATCATCATAATCAATTATCACATTCATCCTCTTCATACATCACTTCACACTTTGTTCCTCTCTTTCCAATTCATCAACTCATCTCTTTAATTCTCGTTTCTAACTCCTCTATCCTTAATTACATAGGCTCTAGACTCTTTTTCGGAGTTTATAAAGATTTAAAATGTTCAAGGAATGATTGAGAGCCTAAAAATTCACTTTTATGAAAAACAGGGGTGGTCGCGTACGCATGCACATGTTTGTGTACATGGAACGTTTGGACAGTGTGACTTGCTCGCGTACGCATGAGCGTTTTTGTGCCAAAGTCGTGTACGCAGCGTATGTTTGCGTAGGCATGGATGTTGGACAGAGGCCAACTCCCGCATCATATAATGCAATTAACATTTTACCACCAATTTCGCATTTACCTCTTATCAAAATATCCGACTTGGCAGCATCATCCGTCGTTATAGCATACACACGACCTTGTTGCGGTCTCCCAGCATTCCGGTTGGCTTTTTCCAGATAGTTCCAAGACATGTGACCAGCTCCTCCACAACTACAACAAAGTCCCAATTCAGCTCTATATGGAGTGTTCGAGTGATAACTTCCACACCTCATACAAGTCAAATCATTCTGAGGTTGTCACCCATATCTCCTTTGATGGTTGTTGTTGTTCCCTTGGAAAGTAGCTCGATCACGTTGAGATTGTTGAACATATTCTCCTCTCTTGAAGTTCCGACCCCTTGGAGCAAAGGATCTTGCACCTCCTCCTCGGTCGTGGTAACCACCACGGTCAGTACTAGTAGTCGCATTCTTCCTAGAGCAATCCTCCACCACACGACTCTTATTCACTAATTCTACAAAGCTCTTAACCTCAAGAGGCGCCACAACTCGCATGATATCGTTCCTCAAACCATCCTGGTACTTCATACACTTCCACTCCTCATATCCTTTAGGATCACCCAGAGGTCCCTGACAAACTCTTGAGAAACGACACAATTCCTCAAATTTGCTTGTATAAGCAGCCACAGTCATAGATCCTTGCCTCAATTGAAGCAGCTCCAACTCCTTAGCTTGTCTCACGGAATTCGGGAAATACTCGTTGTAGAATTCCTCTCTGAAAACCTCCCAAGTGATCACATTATTCCCTTTTCCTTGTTGCAGAAGAAGGTAAGTTCCTTGCCACCATTGTTGCGCTTCTCCAGCTAGCTGATAAGCAGCAAGCTCCACCAGTTGACCCTCAGGTACATGTTGCACTTGTAGTGCTCTCTCTATTGTTATAAAACAATCGTCAGCTTCCATCGGGTTAGTTGATCCTCTAAAGACAGGGGGATTAACCTCCAGAAAAGTTGCTAATGTCTTCGGACCTCCTTCAACTGAGTTTCCTCCAGATCCGTTATCATTTCCATTCATTCTTTCCATGGCTAGATTTGTAGTCGCCGCACTAGCTTGCATTGTGTTGACAAGGTTGGTCATCACCGCCAAGAAGTCGGCTTGATTACGAGACGAAGCGAGTTCCTCATTTTCTCTCAGTCCTCGACCCTGTCCACGAGTTGCCATTTCGGGTCCTATCCACACAAACCAAGTGATATCAAGGTGATCGGCCTCAATATCTCAAATTAATTACTTCAATTTCCCAAAAGCATACTCATGAACTTCATGCTAAACATATCAATTAGATATCTTAAATAGCACAGGTACAATTTAGAGTATACATTGAAACATAAGCAATCTATCCTTCAGACTCACCAAGACAAACTGCTTTGATACCATAATGAACATTCTATTTATTCAAATCATTATGATCGAATCATAAGTCAATGATAATAAGGTGGTACAACTCTTAAGG
>NC_029773.3:87630025-87641131 GCF_000817695.3 Arachis duranensis | reverse complement strand
AAAAAAAAAAAAAAAACAACTTACGATTTGGCCAAGAAGTAAACAATATATATTAAGTTATTAACTATTTATTAACACAAATTTATCTTGATAAATTTTTTATCAAAAAATATCTTAATTAATTTATGTATATCAAAAAGAGTTAAAAAATATTAAAAAGGAGTAATTTGTAGTTTGAGATAAAAATCATAAAGGCATTGTTATAGTTCTTTTATGATAATTTATAATTTATAGTTTCGTAAATTTTGTATGGAGGAGTTTTTCGTCTATAACTCTATCATTATATCCATTTTTTTTAATTGAGTAAAATATCGTTTTTGTCCCCAACGTTTGGGATAAGTGTTAAAGTTGTTCCTAACGTTTTAATCATCCTATTTAATGTTGTCCTGCCGTTAGGGATCCGTTAACAGAATTAACGGCAGGACAAAATTGAGACGATTTTGAAATGTTAGGGACTTAAATAGAACGAAAACGTTGTAGACAAAAATCATACATAGAAATAAATTTTAATTTTATCATTCAATAATATCAATTTTTTAATCACATCTAAGTAAATTACACTTAATCATATTACTTTCATTTTAAATAAATTAATTGTTTTTTATAATTTATTCTTAAAGATTTGTAATTATCATGAAATGTTTGTAGAAGGACTAGTATATAAACTTGCAGAAAAGAAAAAAAATAATATATATACAATAAAATATAAATTATACCTTTTGTCTCTAATGTATTAAAATTCTTTTAATTTTATAAAAAAATAAATTTTTAAAAAATAATTGAATACTATGTACAGTAAAAAATTAATATTATTAAAAGATAAAATTAAATTAAAATTTATTTTTATGTATTGTTTTTGTCCCTAACATTTTCATTTAAGTCCCTAACGTTTCAAAATCGTCTCAATTTTGTCCCGTCGTCAATTTTGTTAACGGATCCCGTAGGACAACATGAGTCAATTTTAAAACGTTAGGGACTTAAATAGAACGATCAAAACGTTAGGGATAATTTTAGAACTTACCCAAACATTGAGGACAAAAACGATATTTTACTCTTCTGAATTTATACATATGCCTCCGCTTAAGCTAAAAGCCTGTTTGTGAGAGAAATATTTAAATCCTCTATGGTGAATATGTTTTTTCTTCTTTATGTTGATACTAATTATACCATAAATGAAATTAAGAAAAAAGTATAAAAAAATATTTTTTTTTCATTAAAAATGAATATAGTTTATAAATCTCTTCTTAGGTAGAGGATTGAAGTTTTCTCCTCACCTTGAAAATAATAAAATATAAGACAATTTTCTAGTGTCATCTATTTTGATATCGAATTTGTCTAACTTTTTTTTAAGATAAGTTTTTAATATTTTAATTTTTTTTCATATTATCTAAATTAAATATTAACTTTTAACTTTTTTGGTAAATTAGATATCAAAATTTAGACACCAAAGTCATCACCTAAAACATAATCACAATCTCGCAATCGAGAACTTTAGTTCATGAAACTCTACCATCTTATGCCATTTGTTTTTCCTGTTTCTTTTCTTTCCTCCTTTCCTTTTGATTCCAACTAGTAAAAGGTAATAAAAGCTGCATGATCTAGCTTGTGTAATTGTGTTCATCCTGTTTACACATTCAAAATTTCATACTTGGAAGATTTTGAACACAGAACCAATCTACCTAACACAGTACAAAAAAAAATCAGCTATATATATCATCCTTAACTTTCGTGTTGCTTTGGCATTTCAAGGGTAACACAATGCAAGTAATCGTCCCGACAACCAACGAAAATCCGGCCTCCAATCATTAACGGCGAAGAGAATATATCACCGAGCAAGTCAAGCCTTGCAAATTCCTGCACATCAATTTTCCGTAGAATTGTGTCATCGGAGGAATTCAGGTTCTCTCTAAGTAAGTGTATTCTTCCAGAACTTGAACAAATGCAGATTAACCTGAAAAGAGAAAAGGAAAAAACAACAATGCTTGAACTTGATGTATAAGATACATTTACCCTTTTAATTAAGAAAAACCCAATTAGATTAACCTGTCTGAGGAATGTGAGGCATCATCAGAGACTAGCTGCAAGTGCTCATCAACATAAGCAGATGAAGTTATTGGATCTCCAACATTGTGTTTCCATAATAAATCCCCATTCTCCTGGAGTTAATACAGAATAAGTATAAAAGAAATATAGACCCAAATCAATCATTTATATTGGTAATTTTTACTTGGAACTACATTTAGTAGAGCTAGTATTCATTAGTATTTAACTGACACATAAATGCAGCAATTGTAGTTCATGTCTTGTAGACGATTATTGTAAAAATGATTTATTATTTTTGCTCAAAAATTTTCTTGAGAAACTTTGGTATATAAACTGTATTGTATCTAAAATAAGATAATCCAACTATAAACACTAAAACTACTATGAATACAACACAGTAAATTCACCTTTAAGTGATAGAGGGAGAAGGAGGTGGAGAAAAAATATGAACAAGTTTATTGACTAGCTCTCACCGGTTTAAAAGAGTACACGCTTCCCTTTCTGGAGCATACTAGCACCTAGAATGGAATAAACAAAACGATTACTAATACAGATAAACGTTTCAATGAATTACAAACAAAGACGGTAACAAATAAATTACCCTAAGCACTCTAGCTATCCTAATTCTCACAATATTTTGTAGATCCCACCAAAAGAACATGAAGTGGTAAAGCGGAAGATATTGAATTCATGAAAATAAAATTGAGAATTAGCCAAGTAATAATCCAAGAAGAGTATGACATATTGACATACCTCATGAGGAAGTGTAGAAGGCATGCATGGCCCAGAAAATATAGGTCCATCAGTTGTTTGCTGAGCAAAAGTTCACCACTAATGCAAGTTAAAATTACTTCCATAATCTGGTAACATAATTTAGTATTGTAAACATAAATGAAGTTTATACCTTCCAAACTGTGGATCCGTTTGGATCCAATGCAAGAACATGGCCATCTACTAAGCAACATATTACTGCAACAAACAGCAAAAGGAAAAAGAAACATCTGGTATTTAGAAAGACAAACAACATAATCAAAAGGAAGAAATAGTGAAACAAAAAATACCAGTTCCAATTTCGGTGATGCCCAGAGAACCAAAGATAGGGACTTCCAAGTCATTTAGCCACAATACAGTAAAAGAAAAATCCTGGATTTAGTAAGGGAACATTTCAGTCTGAGTAGAACAAGCAATGAACTTCTACATGTGGCAGAATTCTAATATTCAATCAAAGGATTAATCTCTTGGGTATAAGCTAATCAAGTTCAATTCTTTCTTTCTTCTTTCTTTTTATATTTTTCCTTTTTTGTTCATATTCATTACTTAAAAGTCTTGACTGAAAAGCTCTTCTATGTAATTCACTACGCATTTCATACACATTTTAGTCCAAAGGTTATCAATAAGTCTACTCTTTAACTCCTTAGTCCACCTGGAAAAATCTGAGAGATTATATGCCCCAAATAATCAATATCATCACAAAATTGCAGTCCCCTAAAGAAATGAACACTTTTGATTGTGTCCTGATAGAATTATCATCATACCGATATTGATATAGCTGTAATTCTACCACCAGTAGAAGCCACATAAAGCAATCCGCGAACCTACAAGAAAAATTAGTATGAGTAAATAAGATTCAACAATCTTTCTGCTTGCCACTAACTGATATAGATGTATGTCATTTGGAATAGAAAATTCACCTCATCAATTACAGGTGACCCAAATATACTGCCTCCACAAGGTAGTTTATAAACACAGCAATGATTTTTGTAATCAAGCGCATATAAGTTATGATCATGAGAGCCACACCTGTATATGTTGAAATTTGAAAACTTCAAAAAGTTTCACAACAAAGCTAGACAAGCAAGGTACTAAGGGTGTGTGTGGTTGGAGGAATTATAAATAATTCCTAGGAATTTTAAGATGGGAATATCATATTCCCATGTTTGGTTCAAAGTTTGAAAAGCTATTCCTAAGCAACTTTGATACCTGGGAATCAAAATACCATCATTTCAATTCCCACCTTCCCCTTGGGTATCTTTAATTCCCATGGGAATGAAATCTTTGTAACAAAGTAATACTTGAACCACACACACCCTAAAGGTCCAAAGCAGACATAATATGAATGGAAAAATGAATGCAGTAAATCACATTCTGTTTGGAAATCAGAAACACCATGTGTAGGCCACTAATGGAAAGCACGATCTATGGTCCAATAATGATGTGCAAAACTTATTTATATGAAAGAATACATGATTGATCAACATATAGAAAGATGAGCATAAAAATTTACCAGATCAAATGTCTTCTTGTGTCTACAACTGGTTGTGACTTTACCTTCATGAGTTTAAAAACATAATTAGAAATTAGTCAAATTAGCTACAAATAGAGGTGACAACGAGATATCCTCCAAAATAAAGGGGGAAAAGGAATATGATAAAAAAGATTAAAAAATTGCAGGACTGATGTGTATCTGCACATCAGAAATGACATTTTGTTCAAACAACCATGCACAGAACACCCTCATAGAAAACGTGAAACATAATTTCATAATATTTTCATTAACAATGTAATAATCCAAATAATTTATAGAATTTGCAATCCGCTTTGATCACTACATCCTTTCACATGGTCCATGATCTTAAGACTTTCAAGCAAGACCAGGGAACCTCAAACAAGAAAGAACAAGTACAGGAATTCGATGAAACACTAAACCAGATACCTCACCAGACGTTTGAAAACTCCAACAGATGGTTCCACTTGAAAAATCTAGAAAATAAATTTTTCCCATGTAGCATCCAACAACCACCTAGAGAAATACGATGAGTTTAGAACAAGCGGATAGAATATTATGTTGTTATGACACTAGAATAACAAACAAATGAAAACAACCTGAGAGAAATCTGATACAATTGCTGCTGTACATTCAACGCGTCCATCTAGTTTGATCTCCCACTGGACAGAACCACTATATGAAGTAGAAGTTTTACAAGTACTAGAAGCAGAATTCTTTATACTTCTCTTAATAGTTCTAGCACAATTGTGAATAGTACTTCAAGCGAATTAAGACCATTTAAAAACTATAATTTGTCTTACCTTCTGGCATTTATACAGAGAAATTTATGTGAATGAGATCCAATGAATAAATAAATGTCTGAGCCTTTAGACACAAGCATTGGGGAAGCATCAACACAAGATTCCATGTAAACTTTCCAACAGTCCTTTATATGACCTCTGCTGCCCCTTGGCGCATTTGCCAACCAAGTTGTTTGCTGAGTACCAGTAACTGCAGGCTGCCCTTTATGCAACACCTTGTTGCATCGGCTAAATGAAGATGATTCAAATATTGGAGAGAAATGCCATGGGGAAGATTCATCAGCACTCAACATAACATCTGTAATACCCCTCTTCAAGCGCTTAGAAGGTAAAGAATTATCATCATTACCTTTAGAAATCATCCATGACTCATGGGTATTAGAATTTTCAATATGATTGGATGAGACATGGTTATCTTGTCTTTCTGTAATTAGTTCAAAACAATCATCCAACTTGTTATGCAAAGCGCAGGATCCTCTTTTCTGAAGAAGAGCCATACAAAGCTTAAAAGGACTTGGGTGGTAATAAAGAAATCTCATGTCAATCCCCAAACTGTGAGCAACATGTGCAGCAGAAAGAGAGTTACCACCCATGGTAAAGAAATCATCATCGTTGCAAACCTTTTCAACCATTAAAGCATCATGAAAGGCCTGTTAAAGTATTCATCAAATCAATATAAAGAAAATATTTGTTAGATAGATGAGGGATGAAGTGAAACTAAGAAGAGAATAATGAATCCTTCAAAGCAAGAAAAGCCAATATACAAAGGAAAATAAGCAGTCAAAAAGACGTGTAATTTCACAAAATAGATTTACTTGCAAAAATAATTCAAGTCTTATGTAAAAGTATTCTTTGGAAAGTGAAATAATGCAAAGAAAGGCACTTATTTCATTCCGCATGGAATGTGTCTGATTTGCAATCCTGTATGTTTGACAATGTTTTTCACTAACATAGTCTCGATGACAATGGAGAAATTGCGATATCTTTTCTTATAGACAAGATAATTTGTCACAAAATATGAAATAATACCTTTTGAATTCGTCGCAGAAGACTGCTGCAGTCAATGTTAACAACCTTGTCCTTGACATTCATTGTCAATAATCTTGAGTCCACCAACAACTCATAATTAACTTTACCACTAGATGACACAGGAAATGAATCCACGAAGATGAAATAATTAGGAACCACAGCCGATGGAAGTTTGCTAATCATCCAACTTCTAATTGCAGGTATTAATGATTCGTCCAATCTTTCCTTGTCTTCTAATATTATAAAGGCTTCCAGAAGCAAAAGCTCTTCAATATTCCGACAAATTACAGCAGCATCATTTATATATGGATGCTTTCTTAACAAATCTTCAATTTCTTCCAGGGCAATACGATGACCATTGATTTTTACAATGCGGTCTTTTCTTCCCAAAAATACAAAGTCACCACTTGACAACTGTTTGACAAAATCACCAGTTCTGAAGTATAATTTGCTTTTGCAATCATTCATGGAATTCATCCAATAACTTTGAGGCAATTTTACAAAATTTTCAGACTTCATATTAGACTCAGTATAGTAGCCTCTAGAGATGCAGGAACCACCAACATATAGCTCTCCCTCCTTTGACGAGGCATTTTCACAAAGAAGCACAACATCACAATTATAAATTGGTAAACCTATTGGCACACTAGTTAGCATATCTTCCTTCAAAACCAGTGGCATTCTCTTGCAATCAAAATATGTACAGTCACCTGAGACCTTAAAAAATGGAAAAAGTAAAAATAATCATTAATAATGGAAAAAAAAATTGGATATAAAGATTACATAACTTGCATTGACAATAAAATAGAAAAGAAACAAATTAGCTAATAAGAGTGACATTAATAGTATGGTGCAATGGAAAGCTTCATGAAAAAATAATCATTTGCTCTGACCTCGGTACTTCCATATAAATTCAAGATAAATGTGTTTGGTAAAACAGTTGAAAGCTTCTCCCACAAGGTCAGGGGAAACAGTTCACCACTTAGCAAAAGTAATTTCAGTGAACTTTGAACCCGCAGGCCAACATGAGTTTGTAATCCAGGAAGAATTGTCTTCATTAGTGATGGAACAGCTGTAAGCCTATTAATACTATAAGCCTGAAGAAAATCTATTATAGAACATATGTTTTCTTTGAGAACACTGAAAGGAGGAATAACTAACATACAAGCTGTCAAAATAGCACTGAAAAATTCTTGCAGGTGATCAACGAAGCTGATTGATGTTTTAAACAACAATGATTCCTGCCCATTCAGAGGATACAATCCTTGCATCCACAAAAAGCGATTTGAAAGACCTAGAAAGAATATGAAGCATACTGTGAGAATATATATTATAATAGATTAAAAAGCATATGGTTCAGATTCATTTTAAGAACATATTATTTTCAGACAAATTTCATTTTAATGTTTCTCTGGATTTTCTTAGATCTTCGCTTTTGATTTCTTTTCTAGCTGGCAGAGAAGGCAAACAAGGAAAGTAAAACAGCAACTGCACAAACCATGTGAAACTATATTAAAGAAATCTTGCTTCGTGTACTACAATAGTCACAACAAACAATATTAACAACTTACCTTGTTCAGTGCCACACACTCCTTTCGGCTTTCCAGTTGAACCAGAAGTATACATTAAATAACAGAATGATCTCTTCTTTTCATTGGCACAAGGCCATAACAAATCTGTCAAATCACTATATTCTTGAAGGCTTTCTTCAATGGAGACGCTTAAAACAGGACAACTTACTGACTTTACCAGCCAATGCGATTCATCAAGCTCGTCCAACTCACTACCAAATGAAGATTTGGAACCTATAATGAGATCAGCGCTTGAGGAAGCGACAATTGACAATAACCTTTCTTTCGGCCAATAAGGGTCCAAAGGCAAGAAAGCCTCCCCGCATCTCAATACAGAAAGAACGGCTACAATATATTCCACAGAAGGTGGCATATATATTCCCACTATCTTTGGCCTATACTCTTCACTCGAGTCAACCACCGACTCTGAGCTAGACACATTAGTTTCCAAGTTCTCAGCTGCATAAATAGTTCCCTTTTCATGGTTAACCGCATTGTCACCTGCAGCACAAACACCGGATGCCAATGCTGCATATCAAGCACATTCATTCCACACCCTAACACATGAACACTAAGGGCATGTCTGGTTGAGAGTAAAAATAAGGAAGAAAATTTCATACATAAAACTCATTCATAAAAGTTTCCATGACATAACTGTCCGCGGTAGAGTGAAAATTTCACTCAAATTAGTTACTAATTTGATTTTATAGGTTACCATGTAAGCATGTGTAAACATTTTATATTACTTAGCCTCCAAGCTCATCCAACCAAAACATATAAGCAGCTTTACAACTAAAATAATTTCTAATCACTTCAATTAAATAAGAAATTAAATTAAAGGAAAACTTCGCTTCACAAACCAAGTAAGCAACATTATCCAGCTCATAAATCGAATTCTGAATCATAGGAAAGCTTGAGTAGAAAATCAGTCAAATGCGTAAAGTAATCCCAATCAACAATCTAACTAACTAACTAACTAACTAACTAACCAACCAACTAACTGAATAACTGAATTTTATGTTTTTGGAGTGAATAACGAACCTTGAGGTTTGGGCGTGATAAGGTGAGGGTCATCCGCACCAAGCAGGATAGAGCTTATACGAGAGGCGAGGGAATCAACGGCTTTCAAGAGATGAGAGTAAGTAAAGCAACGGTCACCGTTGTAGACCGGGGGAGAGAGTGACTCCACGCGCTGTTCTAAGAGCGTGGAAATATTGTCATGGTTGAAATTTGAGGAGGCAGGAGGGGGAAAAGGATGAGCAGTTTGGCGCAGGCGCGTGGAGAGGTGGGCGACGCCAGACGCGTGAATGACGGCGGTTTTGTTAGGATTGGCAGAAGCGGCGCGGAAGAACTCGTGCGAGAGGCAGCAAAAGCGTGGTGTTTGTGTTTCTTCTTCTTCTTCTTCTTCGGGGCTTTGAGCTTTCATGAGTTCGTCGGAAAAGGATGGTGCAAGAAATGATGCTTCTATAGTTCTATCGCTTTGTAATTTATAATTTTGTGAAAGAAATCTCGTCTTCTCTAACTATGTAATTGCAAATTAAAAATAAAAAATAGGTTCATTAATAAAAAATTGAGTATATCAGCTATAGTGATATATTTTATCATTTTATCTGCTTAATTATTGTCTTCTCTAACTATTAAGGATGTGTTTGAAGTTCGTTCCATTTTTATATTTGGTAATTTTTTAAAATTTTGAATTCAGAACTGATTTTGCTTCTAAATATGCGTTTTACAAGAAGCTCAAAATTTTTGCTTCTACATTCATGTTAAAGAAGACTAATTATAATTGAAAAATTAAATAAAAAAATTATTTTTCTTCTATTAATTCTATTTTTTATTTTTTTTATAAAAATGATATAAATAACTATATAATTTTTATATTATTTTTTGTATTCTGATATTTTTTTAGTATTCTGATGTTATATTTTTATTGTATTTTTTATTCATATGACAATTATTATTGATATAAATTCTTATTTTTATTAATTTTTATGATATTTTTTATTATTTTTTGTTTATATAAATTCTTTTTTCTATTCTTTATTGTACTATATTTATGTTTATCTATAAAATTTTTTATTTTTTATTTAGTTTTATTCATATGAATTTTATTTACTTTTGTTGTAATTTTTTTATTCATATGATATATGTTGTTAGTTGTAATTATTATATTCTATATTTGGAGGGAATTTTTTTGTTTTTTTTGTTTTGATTGTACTTCTATTGTACTTTATTTTCGTTTTTATTATATACTAATTATAAAAATTTATAGTCTAAAATGATACTAAATTAAAGAATAGTAACGGTACTAAAATAATACAAAATATTTTCTTTTTATTTGACATTATAAAATGTATAGTACTCTCTTTAGTGTTTTTATGTATTAAAATATATTTTATCAATTTTTATATGTTACTTTAATTTAGTAAATAAATATTAATTTTATTATAAAATAAATTAATAAGATTTATTCAAATATCTAAAGTAAAATGATAGGATAATATAAAAAATTATTTAAATTGATGTTTCTTTTAATAATTTTTCATTTAAAAGTGATTTTGAGTAATATAATCCAAACAACATTTATTTTATTATAATCTATTTTGATATAAAAAATTGCCAAACATAATTATATTAATACAAATTTATTTTTCATCAAAATCAAATTTGCAAAATCATTTTTATACAAATTACCGTTTACAAACTATAATCCAAACACACACTAAATTAAATTAACGATTTGATTCTAAACTATTCTATATTGGATAATTATACAAGCCAAGAGAATCATAAAATAAATAGCGGAACAATGATTTGAAATATTTGAATGGCTATTTGCAAATCAATTTTTATCAAGATTTTTTTTTCAAAACTTCTATCTCAAGTTAAAGAGAGAGTGAAAGACCATGAAAAAATAATTTAACCTTATTTACAAATACATTTTTAAATAATTTTTCTTTACTTTACATATCTAGTGTTAGGTACCAGACAAATGACACAGCAAAATATAGAGATGAAAAATTAGAAATTTGTATAAAATATGGAAATAATTGAATAATTTTCTTTGAGAATTACAACTTTTCTCTATCACAAGGAGACTACAATAACACTCTCTCTTGACAAAAGGAGAACACACTTCTCTCTATCATATATAGGAGAAAACTACTCAAAGAAATCTTATGTTATTCTATCTGGATGACTTGATTGAAATGAATTAAAGAAAAACTCAATTTATAGGTGAGTCTCTTCAATATGAACCATCCATCAATTAGAGGTATATAATTCTTTTCTTTTTCAACCATTAAAATCCTAAGGTTATAAACTAGGATTGTTTATTACCTTTCATTTTATTTAGTTATTATTTATTTATTTATTT